>NW_009944062.1:0-4086 GCF_000696875.1 Nestor notabilis
GTGTCAGCAGAGACGAGTGAGGGACAGAGGCACTGGGCTGGTTTTTATGCTGGTCCCTGAGTGCCTGAGGGGGCTGAGACAGTCTCTGTGCATGACAGCATGTTTGTGCAAGCAGCTAGTGCATGTCAAATCCTGGTAAGCAATTAGTTGTGGTTGTGTTTTCCTTCCCAAAAATTCTGCAAGTTCATGTCTTTCTGTTAAGGGCATGTCCATCTGGCCCTGGCGGCAGCTTTCAAGTGAGAGTGTTAGAGGTCAAATGCTTTTTGTTGATGGCGCATGTCAGGGCTGTCTAAACATGCAAACAAAGCATTGGAGAGGTGGGGTGTCATCAGTGAGGTCATCCCGTGGCACTCATATGCTGTGGTTTGCGGGTGTGTTGTGAAGAGGGGGCCCCCTGTCCTCGCAGCCCCGTCAGGCTGGTCTGGGGTTTGGAGCTGTGCTGGCAGTGCAGGGCTGCCCCTTTCATCACATTTGTTCCTTCTCTGCCTTGCTGCCAGGTCACTAAGCCTGTCTACAGGCCTGTCCTTTCTCACTGGGCGAGCTCTGTGGGTGTCTTGGTACTCCTCTGGCTTGTGAGGTTGTAGCTGGGGAAAGGAGGCTGCTGGCTTGGGCTTGTGCCCATCTGGGGCCGTTCCTGGGAGTCATGGTGCAAGCAGGCAAAAGAGGGCTTTTTACAAGAGTGGGCCATTGTCCTCATAGCGCTGGTTTGTGTCTGATCACATCTGTGATGTGAGGAGTCCTGCCAGGCTCCCTATAGTCTTGTGCTGCCTCTTCCACAGCACTCCCATAATATTGCATTGGCACATTTTCAGTCTGGGCTTTGTTGTGACACATTGCTTGATACTGGGCAAGTCACAAAGGCAGGTGAGTTTCAGAAGAGGCTGTGAGGATGCTGGGTGGGATAGGAGACTGGGAGCAGTTGCCAGGGAATGGGTTGGGCTAGGGTTTATGGTCTTTACCTCAGGTCTTTCTAGCGGGTGAGGCCATTTCTCTGCTCTTTTTTACAGGAGAAAGTTGATTTGGAGGTTGATGAAGGGATTGGATGCAAAGATGTTTAACGTGGCTGCAGAGCCAAGGCCCTGTTGGTGGTGGATGCATGCTGAGTGGTTGATTCCTGGCAATGCCTGCCCCAGTTCAGCCAAGGTGAGTTTATTGGAGGCTGATTGTCAGGTGAGCTTTTTGTGGTTGAGTTATATGAAGAGCAGTAGGAGGGAGAGCTTTTGCAGTGGATGTATGAAATTCCCTGGGGCAAGACAGTACCCACAAGTGCTAAGGGAGCTGCCTGTTGTCCTTGGGAGGTCTGTCTCAAGTATCTTGGAAAAGGTAACAGTGCCTGGAAGTGGTTCCTGAAGACTGGAAGAGAGCTCAATGGCCTCCTCCTCAAAAAAGACCAGGAAGGAAGAATTGGGAAACTGGAGGCTGTTGAGTCTGATCTTGTTCTCGTGGAAGCTGATGCACAAAGTCTTACCAGAAAGGACTGTGAATGGCAGGAAGAACAAGAAGTTGATGTGAAGTTCTAGCATAGATTTGCAAACGGTAAATCATGCTTGATTGAACTCTGTCTCCTCTATGGGGAAGTGCCCATCATTGTGGATGAGGGGAGAGCTGTGACTGGTGTTTACCTCGACTTCCTTTGTAAAGCATGTTTGTGCAAGCTGCTGGTGCATGTCAAATCCTGGTAAGCAATTAGTTGTGGTTTTGGTTTTCTTCCGAAAGTTCTGCAATTTCATTTCTTCCTCTTGAGGACATGTCCATCTGGCCCTGGTGGAAGCTTTTAAGTGCGAGTATGAAACTCCAAACACTTCATGTTGATGGCACATATCAGGGAGGCCGAACACGGAAACACCAGAGAGGTGGGGTGTAATCAGTGAGGTCATTCCATGGCACTTGTGCAAGTGGTTTATGAAAAGCATTGTGAAAAGCGGCTCCAGTCTAAACCTCCCCTGGTACAGCTTGAGGCTGTTTCCTCTTGTCCTATCCCTTGTTCCTTGGGAGCAGAAACCAGCCCCCTCCTGGCCCCATCCTCCTGTCAGGCAGTTGGAGAGAGTGATAAGGTCCCCCCTGAGCCTTCTCTTCTCCAGACTGAACACCCTAAGGTCCCTCAGCCCTTCCTCATCATACTGGTGCTCCAGGCCTTTCACCAGCTCTTATGCCCTTCTCTGGACCTGCTCCAGCACCTCAAAATCTCTCTTGTAATGAGCAATCCAGAACTGAACAGATTATTCCAAGTGTGGCCTCGCTCACTGTGCTGAGTATGGGAGAAGACCACCAAGTGGTCTACCCTTCATATCTACCTCTCTCCATTTTAGGCACAACTTCTTGTCCTTCCTGGCACTGCCAGTGCCCTTAAAAGGGAGGATTTCTTACATCACCTTCCACAAGAACAAGATCTCAGTTCTTCCTTTCTGGTCTTCCTCAAAAGATGAAGACATTGAGCTCTCTTCCAGTCTTCATCCAGTCACTGTTAACTTTTCCAACATACTTGAGACACGCCTCCCAGGGAGATCAGGTACCTCGCTCACCATTTTTAGCTACAATCTGTCATCCCCCAGGGAGTTACATACATCCAGTCCCAAAGCACTCCCTCCTACCTCCCTTTATCTTCCTCAACCATACAGTAACTTGCCTGACAATCAGCCAGCAACACACTCACCTTGGGTGAATTGGACCAGGCCTTGCCAGTCATAAACCCTTAGCTATACAGTCATGCGAAATATCTTTGCACCCAGTCCCTTCACCAATCTCTAAATCAACATTCCGCCCATAAATACTGAGCAGAGAAATGGCCTCACCTGGTGGCACCACCCCATGTAAAGACCACAAACCCTGACCCATGATCTTCCCTGGCAACTGCTCCCAATAAATTCTTTCACTTGAGATCCTCACAGCTTCTCCTGAAACTAACCTGCCTTCATGAGGTGGCCGGTATCAAGCAATGTGTCATGCCAGAGCCCAGGCTGCAAATATGCCAGCCCAAATTTGGAGAGTAATATAGAGGGGCCAAAACGATTAGAGATTACCTGCACCACAGAGCTCAAAAGATCTCAACTGGGGCTACAAGGACAATGGCCAGCTCTCACAAACAGTCCTCTTCTGCCTGCTTGCACCACCAACCACAGGGACAGCACCAATGGTGCACGAGCCCAAGCAGGCAGTCTCATTCCTTTCAGCAACAACCTCAGAAGTCAGAGGGGCACCAAGACACCTACAAAGCTCATCCAATGCGAAAGGACAGGCCTGAACACAGGCTTAGCAACCTGGTAGCAAGGCAGGGAGGGACTGAATGCAATAGAAGAGGCAGCCCCTCATGTCCAGTACAGCTCCAAGGCCCAGACCAGCCTGGCAGGGCTGCACGGGCATGGGGCCCCTTCTTCACAATGAACCCCATGAGTGCCACGGAGTGTCAATGATGACATCCCACCTCTCTGACGGTTGCATGTTCTCTCCATCCTGACATATGTCATCAACACCAAGTCTTCGGCTTCTCATACTCGTGCTTAAAAGCTGCTACAGAAAGACATGTCCTCAAAAGGAGGACATTAAATTGTAGAATTTCAGGAAGGAAAACACAACCACAACTAATTGCTTGCAAGGATTTGACATGCACCAGCAGCTTGAACAAACATGCTGTCATGTACAAAGACTGTCTCAGCCTCCTCTGGCACTCTGGGACAGGCATAAAAGCTGGCCCAGCACCTCTGTCCCTCACTCGCCTCTGCTGACACCTTCTCCTGCGTGCTCAAAAAGGTGAGCCTCATATCCCTTGCCCTCCTGCTCCTGCCCCCCCGGTCCAGCTCTTCCAGCATGCTCTGCCCCCAGCCTCAGCATCCCTGATGCCTCCCCAGTGCCACAGCCCCACACCAGCATCCCCACTGCCTTGCCCTCCTGTAGCACCACCCCTCACACCCCCAAGCCCCTCTGCTTTCCACACACTTTCTCCTCTGCTCTCATCTCCTATCCCCTCGTTTCCTCTCCCAGGGCCCCTCCACACCACACACATGGCCTGCAACGACCTCTGCTGCCCCTGCGGCCCCGCCCCGCTGGCCAACAGCTGCAACGCGCCCTGTGTCAGGCAGTGCGAGGGGT
>NW_009944062.1:4169-7016 GCF_000696875.1 Nestor notabilis
TCCTCGCCTGGCGGGGCCAACGTTCTCAGCGCCCAGGGAGTGCCCGTCTCCTCTGGGGGCTTTGGCTATGGCCTTGGCTATGGCTTTGGCGGCCTGGGCTGCTATGGCAGCAGAAGAGCCTGTTACCCCTGCTAAGGGCCCCTGATATCACTCCTGATACAAAGCAACAACACAGTGGAAGTAATAGCATGGATTGAAGGTGCCTCTCACACTGTGGGTCATGAAGGAGTCAGGTTTCTGGTAAAAGCTATCATGGACAATGGACGATGGTCATCATTCTTGCACTTCAAACCTGTTCCCTTCCACTTGGTGCTCCTGCCTTTTCACCATTTTCTTCCTCAATAAAGTTCTCCCTCACCCAAGCCTGTGACCTCTCTTTTTCCTTTCTTCTCCCAAGTCTCATCCAGCTTCACCCAGCAGAAAGCAATGCTTTAACAGATCATCAGAATGGGTTGAAACTGGGTTACCATACCTCTGCTAGGAAGTGTAGCACCAGCAACACCACCCACTGGCTTTGAGCACATCACTCAAGTACTTGCCTACCCAAAACAGGCTTGGACGACTAACACATTTCCACTCAGGCCTCTGTTGCAAGCTCCTCGTGTGTGCTGGGTTAAATTTGCCTTCATGCTGGGTACCCACCAAGTTGCTCTATTACACCCCTTCCCTAAATGGAAAGGGTAGAGGTGATATGACAAAAGTGTTGTGGGTCAAGGTAGGGTTTTGATCATCATAAAATGATGTAATCATTGCTTTGGAAGGGACCTTAGAAGCAATCTAATTGCAACACCCCATTCCTTGGGCAGGGGCACCTTTCAATAGACCAAGTTGCTCAAACTGCCATCCAACCTGCCCTTCAGCACTTAGGTTGGAGGCATCCACAGCTTTTTTAGGCAACCTCCTTACATTACTTCACTCACTGCTAATATCCAACCTAAATGTACCTCTTCCAGTTTCAGACAGTTACCTCTCATTCTATCACCACACTCCCTGATCGAGTGTCCCTACTGATCTTTCCAGTAGACCTCCTTTATATACTCAAAGACCAATATATATGTTCCCTGCAGAAGTGTCTCTTTTCCAGGCTGAACAAGCCCAACTCTCTCAGCTTGTCCTCAAAGGGGAGTAGCTCTAGCCCTCTGATCATCTTCGTGGCCTCCTCTGGACTCACTCAAACAAGTCTATGTCTTTCTTAGGCTGGTGGCCCCACCGCTGAACACAGTACTCCAGATGGGGTCTCACAAGGGCAGAGTAGAAAGAGAGAATCCTATCCCTTGACCTGGCCATGCTTCTTTAGATGCAGCACATGAGACCATAGGTTTCCTTGGAGGCAAGCAAACATTACCGCATCATAAGCACTTTTTCATACACCAACACAAATCCTCCTCCAAAGGGATGCTCTCAATCCACATTACCCCAGGCCTGCATCCCTCTTTGGGATTGCCCCAATCCATGTGCAGTACTTTGCACTTGGCCTTGATGAACTTTATAAGGTTTACACTGGCCCACCTCCCCGGACTGTCAAGGTCCCTTTGGATGACATCCCTTACCTCTACACTATCAGCTACACCCCTGAGCTTGCTGTGGTCCTCAAACTTGCCGAGGGAAAGCTCGATCCCCTGTCCATGTACCTGACAAAGATCTTAAATAACACTGGTCCCACTACAGACCCTAACCTTGATGGCTGATTCAGAGACAACTAGAGGGTCATTTAGGTATGAAAAGACCCTCCAAATTATTGATTCAGACCGCAAACCCAGCACTGCCAAGTTCACCACTAAACCATATCCCTAAGGCCACGTCTAACGTTCTCTTAAATAGCTCTCAGGATGGTGACACAATCACCTCCCTGGGCAGCTTGTTCATGTTTGACCATGCTTTTAGTGAAGAAATCTTTCCTAATATCCAATGTGACACTCCCCTGGTGCAGCCTGAAGCTGTTTACTCTTGTCCAACCACTTGTTACCACGCATAAGACACGGACACCCACCTCATTACAACATCCTTACAGGTAGTTCTAGAGATCAGTAAGGATTCCACTCAGATCTCTTTGTCAAAAACATCAACAACCCCAATTCCTGCAAATGCTCCTCATCTGTCTTGTTCTGTTGATCCTCCACCAGCTTCATTGCTCCTGACATGTTCACACCAGAACTCAGGCTCTAAAGCTGCAAATCCCTTTAAAGAATGGTGGGGGAGTGGGGGGGAGGGGCAAGGCAAAACTCTGGGGAGCCAGGCAGGAATCTCCACATCACAGGGACCAATAACTCTCACAGACCTCCTCTGCCTGCTTGCACTACAACAACCTCAGAAAGCCGCAAGTGGGAACAGTCCAAACAGGCAGCCTCCTTTTCCCCTTCTACAACCTCACAAACCCACAGAGCTCACACAAAAGGAAAGGACAGTTCTAAACACAGGCTTAGAGACCTGGCAGCAAGGCAGAGAGGGACTGAAAGTGATGATAAGGGCATCCCCTCATGGCCAGCATAGGTCCAAACTCCAGACCAGCCTGACAGGGCTGTGAGGACATGAGTCCCCCTCCTCACAATGCACCTGCAAACTAAAGCACACTAGTGCCACAGAATGACCTCACTGATGACACTGCACCTCCCCAGTGCTATGGTTGCATGTTTTGACCTCCATGACACACACCATGAACACCAAGTATTTGACCTCTAACACTCTCACTTGAAAGCTGCCGCCAGGGCCAGACGGACACATCCACAGCAAAAGGACATGAAATTGCAAAACTTTCCACAGAAAACCACAAGCACAACTAGTTGTTAGCAAAGATTCCACACACACCATCTGCTAGAACAAACATGCTGTCATGCACAAAGACTGTCT
>NW_009944063.1:0-6924 GCF_000696875.1 Nestor notabilis
GTGCTGATCTCTTCTCCCTGGGATCCAGTGAGGGGACGTGTGGGAATGGTTCAAAGCTGTGCCAGGGGACGTTTAGACCAGACATCAGTGTCTGACCACCCCTTCACCAGGCGGGTGGCCAAACACTGGAACAGGCTTCCTAAAGAGGTAGTTGGTGCCCTCTATGTCTGTCAGTTTTTGAGGAGCATTTGGACAATGCCTTCAGTAATTTTGCTTTAACTTTTGGTCAGCCCTGAACTGGTCAGGCAGTTGGACTAGATGATCATTTTAGGTCACTTCCAACTGAAATATTCTATTCTAGATGAAACAGCACTTTGTAAATAAGTGGCAGAATTACTGCAGCACTCACTCTGCGCGGGCAGGTGACTGACAATGCAAAAGTGTAGAACCCTGGAATTTCCAGACATCTATTCAGGAGCGAACTGACAGACAATCTGCTTTGGCACCAGCACAAAGTTCACGCCAAGATAACTTGCTTGCTTTCCATAATATCACAAACAAGCAGCCGGCACCTACTTTAAGGCAATATAAGCTCACTCACAAATCCGAGATCAACACTCAACAGCTAGCAACTGGAGTGTAAATCTCACCCAGCAAAGAGAGCTGTCTGCACAAAGCAGCATTCCTTCACTTCACTTCCTTCTCCAGCATTGGCAAGCCGTGATGTGACATTATTCCAGCCGCTCGTCACCATCCCCCTCACATCTGCCAGAGTCATGGCTCCTATGTCCTCTCCCATACAACTGCCCCAGAAACTACCATGGCTACAGGGGCCCATATATTTGAATTAAATTGGATCATTATGACTGAACACAAGCAGGGAGCAATTACACAATCACACAGCTCTTCAGAGCAACAAGCTTCTGAAACTCTGAGTCCAAGCACCTTTATATTTCTTACATTAGAAAAAGCAGGTTTGAAACGTAATAAAGAAAGGAGACTTCAGTGACCCAAAGAGTCTGGCTCAATGTGGTGACATCACCATTTCTGAAAGGCCCCAAACAAACCAACAAAAATGAAGCCCAGCTGCTGATGGAATGTCCTTCACAAAACTCTCTCATAGCCCAGTCCCTCAAGTTCCTTTCTGGAAACCCAGCCATGCAAAAGACATGTACCTCCTCGAAACAAGTGGGCCATGGGCAATTTGCACGGAGCCTTGTCCTACCTGTCCCACCACCTGTGCTTATAATGGGTCAAGGCATTTTGTGCATGTGCCCAGGAAAGCCAAGAAAGCAGTGATGGCTGCAGGCAGGCTGAGTGTGTTCACAGCCAGTGCTTTCCATGGACCAGCATGGCCTGGAGGAGGCTCTATAAATGTAAGGAGGTGGGCTGGGCAAGAGGAACCCACTGCAGCTTAAAATACAGAGACTTCCTGCAAATGTGACTAGAGAGGGTGGGCAACAAAACCCAAGAGTGTCTTGAATGGGAACAGCCAAGATAAGTTGTCAATGTTTCAGTTTTGCTGACTCAATTAGAAAGCAAAAACCACTTAATCACAGGCTGTAATTCAGATCATGGCTGTAAGACCCTCTGTTTTCAGCGGCAGAGCTGATAATGGATTGTTTCCTTTACTGACACCTGCCCCAACACCTATTTCTGCATCATACCACTGCCCACCACTCCTTGTCAGCTAAGCAAAGTTTTGCAGGGCAGAGTTGTAAACCAGGTCATGGAAGTGACCCAGGCTAAAGCTAACAAAACCCAGGGCAAAGAGCAGATATGAGGAAAATAACTGGAGACAAGCAGGAATGAACTTTTCCACAGAAGCTGAAACACAGCATAATCAGTTTTCCTGTGCTAAGATAAGGTGACAAGTTATCTGTTGGTGCACAAGCACCACCTTCCTGTATCACCGATTACCACCCCATCTTGTACCACGGGACACCAACCCAGCTACCAAGTCCATGGAGCAGGGTGGCTTTATGAGGACAGCAAATCCCTGTGCATGGGGTATGGGTCATCCTGACAGAGCCACCCCTCCAGGTCACAGTGCAGACAGAAGGGGCACACATTTTCCCTCACAGTACTTGAAAGTCCAAGCATTGCAGTCCAGCACAAAATCACTTCCTCACTACAGGGTCAGTGGTGGCAATGCGCAGGAAAGCTGTCCTAGGAGATGTTTGAGCTGGGATCACCTCCACTCTCCATACCACCTCCGTCTTGTTACAACACTCCCTACTTCCAAGTGAAACACCAGCCAGGCTCCACTCAGACCCATCCACCCAGAGCCCAGGACGCAGGGCTGTGCCATCCTATGCCCCTCATTTCCCACAGCTAGGAGAGCTGCAAATCCCATCCTGTGCCCCAGAGATGCCCCAGATGAACCTGAGCCCATCACATGACTTGGAGAGGCGAGTGCCCCATCACATCCCACCTGACACAAACTGCTGAATTATGTGTTAGTGTCAGTGCCCTTGACCAAAGGCCAGTCATGATTTTCTGACCATATTGCAAGAGCCAAGCAGGGTCACGGGAGCAGCACTTCCTCTGGCCAGCAAGGAATATCCAGACAGAACACATTGTCGTCATCACGCTGGTGCCCCTTCCAGTGACCATCGCTCCACGACACTGCAGCATGCCTGGGGACACAGCCCCAGTGGCAGTCACCACCAAGGATCTGGGCACTGCTCAGTCCCAGCTCGGCTGTGGCTGGCCTGGGTGACCATGCTCCCCTCCTCACAGCACTGATGTCCTCATGCCCAGAGGACTGCTCTCTGTAGAGCACTCAGAGGTGGGAGACTCAGAAAGCTCTGGACTGGGACAGGAGAAGGGGAGCTGTGGCAACTGGTAGCAGTGCATGTTGAGCACAGAGCACAGGCCAGCACAAGCTGTATTTGCTAATGCTGTAACACCCTTTTCCTCTGCTCCCACCAGCAAGCAGGAGTCACTGGAAACATCAGGAAGGGAAGATCTGGATGTGGAGGTACGAAAACGCTACTACTGCTGGAAGCACCGTGGACTTCTCCGTCCACAACACCCATCCTCAGCAAGCTGCTGGTGGCAGAGAGCACCAGGTCCCTCTTGCTTCCAGCTGTGCCATGCCCCTCTCCTATGTTGGGCCAGGAGACTAGCCTTGGGGCAGCACCTCTCGCCAGGGCTCCTGCCAGGGCTGCACGCCCAGACCCAACATGACACAGCGTCAAGCAGCCACGTCCTGCAGCAGCCACTGCTCCTCCGAGGTGACGTCAGCCCCTGCAAGAGCTGGCAGGCAGGACATGCTGTGCATGCCGGCCGTGCTGCTCCCAGACAGCGCCTGGCTCCAGCAGACACTGGGGCGGGAGCTCCTCACCAGCTACAGCTTATCTACAGATTGAATTTCTCACTCGCATGCTCCTGAATAAGGCAAGGTGCTGAGGAGCCACGCTCCTGCTCCACAGCTGTCTCCCTCCTCACCCCACTGCGCCGCTGAGCGCCGGCACCAAGGATAATGACTGGTGGGTGCGGAGGAGCCCCATGGGAAAGGTACAACCCTGCACAGGCAGCACCAGCCCATGGCAAAGCTGACGTGGTGCTGGCAGTTCCCTCCAGGCTCAGGGCAACACCAGGGCAAGGGCAGCCCCGGGGCTGCTGGCACAGAGGCCACCCACGAATGCTGCTGGCACAGCATTCAGAAATGCCCATCTGCAGCTGGGTAAGAGAAAGCCTGTCCTGGAGTTGCTGGATTCCCCAGAAGCCCTAAAGGCTTTCCCAGGAACTCTGGAAACACACTGGAGCTACGTGCTCCAGTGAGCAACCTAAAGAGTTCATAGACTCACAGCCTGAGATCACCGTTATCACAGGTTGTGCGTATTGCTGGCAGCGTGGACAGATGTGGTGTCATAGAACCCCAGTCTGGTTTCGGTTGGACGGACCTTAAAGCTCATCCAGTTCCAGCCCTCTGCCACGGGCAGGGACACCTTCCACTAGAGCAGGTTGCTCCAAGCCCCTGTGTCCAACCTGGCCTTGAACACTGCCAGGGATGGGGCAGCCACAGCTTCTCTGGGCACCCTGTGCCAGCGCCTCAGCACCCTCACAGAGAAGAGCTTCTGCCTCAGAGCTCATCTCAGTCTCCCCTCTGGCAGGTTAAAGCCATTGCCCTTGTCCTGTCCCTCCATCCCTTGTCCAAAGCCCCTCTCCAGGTTTCCTGCAGCCCCTTTGGGCCCTGGAGCTGCTCTGAGGTGTCCCCTTCAGGAGCCTTCTCTTCTCCAGCTGCCCCAGCCCAGCTCTCTCAGCCTGGCTCCAGAGCAGAGCTGCTCCAGCCCTCGCAGCAGCACCGGCGCCTCCTCTGGACTTACTCGAGCAGGTCACAACCCTCTTGTGTTGGGGGACAAGGTGTCAGTCACCTTGGAAGGACCACAGGCAGTCAGATGGTTCAGCCCAACCCCACAACAGCCTCTATTCGACTAAGACAAGCAGCTTCCTCAAGCAGGGAAGCCTGCCCTTAGCAAGAGCTGTCAGCTGCTCACGTTCCCAAACTGAACCAGAGCTGGCATGGCTGAGCAGAAGACCATGGAAGCCCCTCGGGCTGGGGCTCAGCTGCAGCCAGGGCAGCTCTACAAAGTCTGACTTTTTCTCATGCAACCAGGCCTTGCTAAGAACTGGAAGCTGGGCAAGCCAGCAGCTAGGATGGAAGCCTGTTCAGATTTAATCCCAATTTATTCTCTATTTTGCCTTGTATCTTTCTCCTCCCACATTTTCTGTCTTTAAGCACAAAAAAAGCAGAAAGCCTAAAACCTCTGGAAAAAAATCCTTTGCTGTGTTTTAGTGCAAAGGCTGCTGGGGCAGCCTGGAGATGCCCTGTCTCTCCAGAGGGAGCAGACCAGGATGAAGCAGGATGTACAGGCAGGCTGCAAGTACCAGCAATGCCAAGGAAAGGCAACCCCCAATGTAAGGTGGCTCCCGTGCACCCTGCTGCTGCTCAGAGGTCCCTGAGTATAGCTCAGCCTCAGCAGATGCCCACCTTCGAAGCATTGGTCCCCACAGACACGGGATGAGGTTTTTGTTACAAAAGGCAGGCAACCACCTGGCTCCTCTTAAAGTCATGAGCATCAAAGTACAGCAGCTCCCTGCTCAAGTCTGCAGTCTCAGGACCTCACGAAGACAGCCTGGCAGCAACAGAGACCGAAATGCCAATGAGGCTAGCCAGAAGCTCTTCCCTGTGAGGGTGCTGAGGCGCTGGCACAGGGTGCCCAGAGAAGCTGTGGCTGCCCTATCCCTGGCAGTGTTCAAGGCCAGGTTGGACACAGGGGCTTGGAGCAACCTGCTCTAGTGGAAGGTGTCCCTGCCTGGGGCAGGGGATTGGGACTGGAACAGCTTTAAGGTCCTTTCCAACATAAACCAGTCTGGGATTCGATGACAGCAACAGAGATAATTTCTGTCTGGAGGCACAGGATCTGTCCCTTACAGCTGCTCACCAAGGGCAGATGTGGGTTTTGTGGTGCCACGGTGCTGACCGGGTATTTCCCTCAGCCCCTGCAGACAGGGTCCTCCTGGAAGTCATGAGGATGGGAAAGAGCATCTTCTTCATGACCTTCAACCTTGCTTTTCCTCATCCTGCTGTCCCACACTCAAAGCCCACTGGGGACTGCTAGATCCCTACCTCACCTTTGCATCCTCCTCTCCAAGTCTACTTCTGCCACCTCTCCCAAACCTCTCCCAAACCAAGCCTCCCTGCTGTCTCTGCACTGCCTGAAGAGCTGTGGGATAGCCTTCTGGCACCACACATATGCCTAGGTAAGGCTGAACTGGACCCTCACTGGTAGCAGCACATGAGTCTTTTCTCATCTGGGCATAAAACCGGGAACAAACCTGATACTGATATTCCCTGGTGTGTGTGAGAACTGGCAGAGCCACGGGACTGAAGAAGATGAAATCAGATCCCTGGTGATCCCACAGGGAACTGGGACAATGCTGGGATGAGACTCCAGCTCTGCTGCCAGCGTGTTGGATGTGTGTCCCGTGGCCAGGGAACCAGAGGAGGCAGAACTGCCAGGTGAGACAGGAGGAAAGGGATATTGCCATCCAGATGCGCCACCCCTGGAGACATTCCAGGCCAGGCTGGATGTGGTTCTGAGCAACCTGATCTAATTGAGGATGTCTCTGCTCCTTGCGTGGGAGTTGGTCTAGATGACCACTGAAGGTGCCTTCCAACCCAAACCATTCTGTGACTCTGATTCTATGATTTTCAAACCAACTGAATTAGCAATTGGTCAGAGGACAAGATTCCACCAGAAGTCTCCAGCAAAGGGCGCTGTGATGCTAAGACAGAGGACTGGTGCTTAGCGCAGGTCCCACTTCTCCAGCCAGCTGCACCTCCATCACACGGGGAGAGCATTCTGTGCTCTCAGTGAAGAAGTGGGACGGAGCAGGAATCTGTCACCCTGTGCCAAGCAGAGGAACACAGAGCTGGAGGAGGATAAACCCATCCTTCTTCACCAAAGCCCAGTGCTCCCTCCTGCCTCCACCCTTGCTGGTAGGCACAAGGTTATGAAAAAACCAGCTCAGACCAAGGGCCCACCTTGCCCTGTGTACTTTCTCAGATGTATGAGCACTTTGCAGCTCATCAGCTGCCTGAATCACAGGTAGATCTTGGCGTATTTCTTGGTTCTGAGGGAACCTCTCATCCTTCCTGAATTCACCCCGTTTCTCCTGGAACCCATGTAAGGTTTTGCTGCTCATGACACCTTGCTCTGAGGACTTCTGCAGTTTGACAGAACATCTGCAAGAGGCAATGACCCTCCTCCTGTTTGGCATCTTCTGCCAACTTCGTTTGATGTGACCTTGTACTTGCATAGAAGGAAACAGTGAACGCTTAACCTTCATGCCTTCTCTCATGGCCTCCTGTTGACATCCTTTATTCATCTTCTGCTCTTTCTTTTCCAGTTTTAAGAACTCTGCCTTATTTAGCCATTTTGCAAAGGAGCCATCAGACCTGTGACCATTCCT
>NW_009944063.1:6955-9389 GCF_000696875.1 Nestor notabilis
CAGGCATCTGACTCCACAAGGATCTCAACATGTCTCTCCTGTGCTCCCCTGGGCAGCTCCAGAGACAGACGCACAGAGCAACTGCCCCTCTTCTCTGCATCACTGTCCCACAATTCCTCAAGTTGCTCAGTGGTGCCTGGAGTCATGTAAGGGTAGAGAAAAGATGTGAACGCAGCCGGACTCACAGACTCTCCTCCACAACTCCTTTGGCACTGGGTGCCAGCACCAGGACATGGACAAGGCCACCTTCATGGTGAGTGCCATGCAGACACTTCGGCCACGTGACAGACTTGAGCTTCTTCTCCCACTCCTTTAGAGCAGCAGCTAATGAACGCCTGATGGAGGCAAAGCCCCATCACACACCAAAGGCCATCCTCAGCAGTCCCCTCCCCAAGCCCAGAGAAGCCTTCCTCTGCCAACCATCCTCACCCTCAGAGAGCTGCAGCAGCCCTGGCCCAGACCCAGCTTGGCTCTCACACAGCGCGAGCACTGTAGCACTCACCAACCTTTGCCCCTGGCTCTGCTGGCACGGCCAGACCATGCGGCCCCCGGCAAAGCCGTGCTCTGCTCGCAGGCTCCTCGCAGGGCACACCCCCCCCCGAGATGCACTTTGAAAATCACAGACGTTACTCCCCTGTTCTGCATTTTGCAGTGTCAGGAACGAGGCTTCTTCTCCAGTGATCCCCTAAGCTCTTTGCCAAGGCTGCCTCAGCCCAAACAGAGCTCCCCAGTGTGAAGTCTTGCTCACAGACACTGTGACACCCCCTCCCTGCCCCGCTGCCGTCAGACAACATGGCAAAAGGAGCATAATGCAAGGGCAGAGCTTCCCCACACAACTGCAGAACTAAGCGGGAGCACAGGTTCCATAATGGGCTGCAATGCCACATCACTACCGAGCCCAGACAAGCCTCCAGACAAGCAGCATTTATCCTCCTAACCAAGGAGTGGCACACACCCAGCAGCCACAGCCAGAGCCCTCGTGTCTTTCCACTGCTCCCACTTCTCCCCGTGACCCCTCAGTCAGGCTCACTGCAGGGTGTGAATGACACGGGGTCAGGCTGCCAGCACTGGCAATTGCAGGACCTGTTCTTCATTCCCCTCACACACGCTGCGGTGCTGCCAAGGCCAGCACAAGGTGTTGGGCACAGCCCCAACCCTGGGGCCACGTTAGGAGACCACCACAGCATCTCGTCCACCATGCAGCACCACTGAGCTGTGCCAGCTCTTCTGTACAGTCCAGCACCAGGACCCAACCCACCTCCTTCTACTGATGCACCCCCACCTCCTCCCCATGCAGATTCAAGACCCACTGGGGCTCTGAATGCAGATACAAACACCAACCCTGCTTAAAAAGCATCTTCTGAAACTCCCTGTCAGCAGCAGCCAATAACCACAAACCATCAAGGGAGAAATCTCTGTCTGGGATCCTGCAGAGCAAAATAATGTCCTCCCCCCAATGGCACCAAAAGCTCTATGGACAGAGCCAAGCTGTCCCTGCCACATCCCTCTGCCCACACTGCACAGTCCCAGGACAGCAGATCCTCAGCCCCTCCACGCTCTGCTTTGAGATTTCACAGCCTCCTCCATGGCTCCACCACAGCTCGTGCCCAGACACATGCTTCCTTTCCCCAACCCTCGACCTGCTGCTGAATTCCTCCAGCTGCCACTGGTCACTCCACACTGGTCTGTCTGAGGCCACAGTTGCTCCTGGAGAGCCGAAAGGACTTCCCTTCTCCTCCACTTGCTGCATAGAAGTAGCTCCTAGCAGGAACGATATGGGAAGACAGCAGCAAACTGCTTGGGAGGCAGCAGAACTGCTGTGGTGGGGGAGGTTTAGGAGCTGGCTGAGCTGATGGAGCTTAGAGATTCGATCACCTCAAGGTGCCTTCCATACTTGCTGTCCTAAAACTCCTCCTCCCTTGACACAAAGACAAGGCCAACATGGACCTGCCAGAGGATTTTGGCAGTCACTATGTCCTTGCTCTCTCTCATGGACTCAATGTGATCCTGGCCAAAATGCACCTGGACCCTGCCTGTGCTGGACCTGAGCACCCACAGCAGACCCCACAGAGAGCCTGGAGAGATGCAGCCACCACAGCTGGAGCCTTGGCACAACACTCTGCCAGTTCTCATGCTGCCTTCCGAAGCCTCAGCAGGCCCCTGCCCATGGGCAGGGCACGGCCAGCCCACAGCACGCTCCCACTGCTGCCCAGCTCCTGAGCATGTGCTCTCCAGCCCTCTGGGGGAAGAGCCTCTACATGGGGTCTGGGAAAGAGACAGACCCAAATGGAAGGTCCAGAGCAACAGGCTTGGCATGGGCTCAACCTTCCTCTTCCACAGCGCTGCCCTAGATTCACATTCAGCCATCGCCATGCTGAGTCTGGGTGGCTGGAGGCTGTGCAAGGCGCAGGGCGGACCCGCCGGGACGGCAGCA
>NW_009944063.1:9420-10101 GCF_000696875.1 Nestor notabilis
AGCACGGGAGGGTGCAAGGTCTGCCCTGCATCTCGGCAGGTCTGCCTGTGCCCTGGTGCTCCGAGGTTGAGCTGCGTGTTTGCAGGTGTCCAACCCAACTCCACATCCCGACCGCACATGTAACCATGGCAACTGCACATGTGAGTGGCAAAGCCTCGAGCTGGGCTAACTGCGAATGCAAATGAAGCAAACACATGCACCGTGCTCAGTGTGACCTCTAAATGTCAGCCCGTCACCATTCTGCAGACACCAGCTCTGGGGGTGGCTACCTGCAGCCTGCGGACAGGAGGAGGGACCTCAGGGTTGGCACAGGCGCTCTGGTGCATCACCCCTGCCTTGGTACCCCACAGCTCCTCGAGGACACATCTACCCCTTGTGCAGCTGCAGATGCCCCCCGATTCCACCCTGGTTTTCAGAGGAAGGAAGGTCCCACCAGGCTGACATAAAGCATGGCCAGTGCAGGGGCTCAGGGAGAGCTGGGTCTGTCAGCCCGGCCATGAGGGCACCTCCAGCACCTCTGCCCTTGCTCACGGCATCAAATGAGGCACCCACAAAGGACCAAAAGAGAATCCCAGTGCTGCAGGGACTTTGTGGCAAAGCCGCTTCCCCAGGGCAGGCCTGTGGCCTTGGAAAGGGCTGCCAGTGGAAGCACCAGGAGAAGACGCAAATTGGGGGCGACTA
>NW_009944063.1:10258-10613 GCF_000696875.1 Nestor notabilis
GCAAGCCTCAGCGTGCATCAATGGAGACACCAGCAACCCAGAACCACGCGCCTGACCCACCACATGGCTTGGAGATCAGCACCAAGAGCATGGTAGAGCCCGTTTGCCACCGAGCTTGCCTTCACCCTGGCTGCCTGCCCAAGAGAGAGACAGGGAATGATGCCCTTCCGCTCCAGGAGCCCGATGACCAATGTCATTCGCCATGCACCAGAAGCCCAATGGCCAATGTCATTCCCTGTACAATGGCCACTAATCTGAGCTACGGGCATCTCCTGCCTGCCCTTGACCTGGGGATGCTCACGCCGGCAGTCTTATGCGGGACAGTGCCCGGCACATCCTTGCACCCCAAATAACC
>NW_009944064.1:0-4964 GCF_000696875.1 Nestor notabilis
TGCACCCAGCACACGGGGGGTTCTGGGCTGCAGACACACTTTCCTGCTGCCCTGGCCCCAGGAGGTGCCTCACAGACGTGGTGTGTGCAGCGTTCATGTGCTGGGCTTTTGGAATGATTTCTCTATTTCAGCTGAGCTCATGTGTGTGTATTTCTCCAGTGAGATTCACTCCAACAAGGTGTTTCTCCTCCACCGCTTTGTAAGCATCTTCCATCCTAGTAAGTGCCAAGCTGTTAACTTTGAGAAGTTATCAGGAGTTGCAAGAAAACCTTATCCTGGTGTTCACACTCTCCTCAGCTATTACTTGAGCGTCCCTGTTTGTGACATGAGCAAAAACTTGTGCAGTTTGGGGCTGACCTCTCCCCAGAGAAACTCCTTTTGCAGAAGAGAGGAGGAACATCTGCTCAGTGAACTTTGGCTGTAACTGATAAGATCACATAGGAAGGAGGCAATTTCTCTTTTTCCCTGTTCTTGAGGTGGGAGAGACAAATAGTAACTTTCTTCCAGTTCATGAATTGCAGTTTTATCCCTACAAAAGGCACTAACATGCCAATTGTCCGGAAACCAGATGAAATTCTTCTGGAACTTCCATGACAGAGACTCTGAGTTGCTGTTGCCACCTCTGTAGATAGCGGAATACGTATGTCAAGCTCTGTAAGGTAGCTTTGAAAGAGACCAGTAACTCGAGTATATTTACTGCATAGAGTAGCCTGGACAAGACATTAGAGGTTATTTTTTCCTATACAGCAATCATTACGGTCTGGATTACAACTGAGTCACCACAGCTTAATGCATTTACGTGCACAGCTGAGCTGCTGCAGTCACTGGCTCTATCACACACATGAGCAGAAACACCGACACTTAACCCTTCTGTCTCCACCTTGTAGGAGCTGCTCACTGTGGTATGGGGATTTCTTAGCTAAATAACTGATAACTATGTCTGATTTTAGCCAACAGCATGAGCCCGAGCACAGCGCAGACAAGGTGCTTCACTTTGTAACTCATACTGCTGTCATGCTGCACAGCCCTGCACCTTTTAGGTCTAATAAACATCTGCCCTCTTTGGTTTGAAGTTGCTGGTACTGGGGCTTGTGTCCTCACAAATGCTGTATGTGGGCTTTGCAGAGAAGGGTTGCTCACAAAGCTCTGGTGAAGGAAGCAAGTAGGGGCGGGCTGAGCCCTGGGTTTGGGGAGACAACCATGTCTTAATCCCCTTTTTATTTGATGCCACTATCATGCAATGTCCTGTGCTAGTGGCTGTTGTAGCTGAGGAAGATTCCCCATGGGTTTTTCTGCTCCTGCTGCACGTTGTAGATCTGTACATATGGTTTCCTTTTGCCTTTTGTACTTTGATGTAGTTATTTTCATGTATTTCTGAATCTTGCTTTAGGATAGAGCTCATTCATGTCCTGCTGCTTTTAAGGCGTTTGGATTTAGAGGCTGATAAATAACAAATAATAACTTTCAAGGCTAGAGCTATTTGTGTGGCATGTTCTGGTTTGGATTTGACTGGAAGCAAAGCTTCCCAGAACAGGGACCTACACAGACCTCACCTTCCATCTGCACCTCTTTCATAGGGAGCTGGACTCTACAACAGGGAGCACCTACACATGGCCATTGTTGGCCTTTCCATAAAGGTATCCAGTAGAGCTAAACCTAGAAGCTGTGCTACATGGAGACCTGGTTTGTGCCTACAGGGCAGCTGCTTCTGGAACACAAACCAGCAGCGAGCCTGGCTTCTAAAAATGTCCTAAACCACCAGAAACTGCTTGTGATGAGCGTATTAAATTTACAGGAGACCTTTCAAACCTTACAGCTAAATTAAAGCAAGCAAGTGATAATCTTCCTTAAAAGTATTTTCCGTTGCATTTAGGTCAGTTATTTCAACATGGAAAGTTTTTGCAGCAGTTTAGTTCCCCTGTTTATGAAAAGCACCATCTTTGAGGCCCCTATCCTTTTGGCATCAGTGAAAATACATGTGTTTCCCCAGGACTTCCCAGCTGGAAAAGAAAGTTACAGAATATCTTTTCTGCAGAAGGACCCGTTTTCTACCTGTTCTAGGACAGTGTGTAATTTGCTGTTACTTGTCTTAAACTGCATTTTTTAATCAGACAAGCTGGATGTAGCACAACCATTCGTGCATGGGAGAAGAGAAGGCTCCTTAAGGGAAGACCTTAGAGCAGCTCCAGTGCCTAAAGGGGCTCCAGGAAACCTGGAGAGAGGCTTTGGACAAGGGCCTGTAGGGACAGGACAAGGGGAATGGCTTGAACCTGCCAGAGGGGAGATTGAGATGAGCTCTGGGGCAGAAGCTCTTCCCTGTGAGGGTGCTGAGGCGCTGGCACAGGGTGCCCAGAGGAGCTGTGGCTGCCCCATCCCTGGCAGTATTCAATGTATTGATTGTTTCTCTCCTAGAAGAGAGAATTCTAGGGAGTGAGGTCTTCCCTGGAGCTTCCTGATAGAAACACTCCCACACTGTCTCAGCATTGGCATGGTAAGTTTGTCAGCCACCTATTCTGTATGCTGAATCCCTGTCACCGATGCCAAGTGTCTTAACCCCCCCAAAAAACAATACCTTGAATTCATTTTTAATAAACCAAATTTCTTCTGATGTATGGCAGTAAGTCACTTCTTTCCCTTTTCTCCTTCATCTCACACATCTTCCTAGCTATGCTGCTGTACTTCTCTGCTGTACCTTTCAATAAAGGACAAGTTCTTCAGCAAGAAAGGGAAGCGAATGTTTTCCCAGTGGAAGCTGCTCTGTCTTTAGGGGACCTTCTCAGACTTTTTGTTGTTGTATTATTCACTTTCTTATTACAATACATATTTCACTTTTTGATTTATTTCCCATCCAAACACTTGATAGTGTTCTCGTTTCAACTGTTTTCCACTGAGGTTCCTGTTGTATTGATCCACTTTAGTTTTGCATAACATATTCAGATTTGAAATGTAGTTGCCATGCTTCAGTAGTCTGTTAGTTCTGTGGCAACACATCTTCTGTCTGTGAAATCAGGTGCTTGTGAAAGAGATGGAATATTGTTATTCCTTAAACAAAGTTTGTTCAGAAAGGCACAGAAAAGAATTTCAAAAGCGGGTGTTATCTCTGGAATTCAGAGATGGACCCTGAAATCTCTGTGCCAGTGTTGAAATTTCCTGTTAATTTGCTGTTAGAATTTCAGGGAGCCCCTGGGATTTAGGTAGTACCCCCCTTGCATGGGATAGCAGTCACAGGCCAAGGATATTCTTCTTAGCATTTCCAGTTGGTGTCTTTCGCAGACTCCATTGAATCCCAGGCCAGGTTGGACACAGGGACTTGGAGCAACCTGCTCCAGTGGAAGGTGTCCCTGCCCGTGGCAGGGGTTGGAGCTGGAGGAGCTTTGAGGTCCCTTCCAAGCCAAACCAGTCTGGGATTCTGTGATAATTGATTACATGTAAAAAGGTGACAGTACTCAGAGAAAGATACAAAAATCTTTACGGAACGTGTCTTCATAACTGTCTGACTTGGCTCCAGGGTTTTCCTTCCGTTTCCTTGGTTTAATCAGTCATTTCACACACCTTCCCTTGCTCCTCTCCTTTGATAAACGCCATCCCACATTACACACTGATGCTACATGATGTTCTTTTCCCAGTGGCATTTTATCCCCAGTTTCTAAATGTGAGGCACAGAGATGTTTAGTGAGACCTGCTCGGCCAGCACGAGATGTGGTGTTAAATGTGGGAGGCAGGGTTCTGGCCTAGTGTCTGGTGGTCTGTTAATAACTTAGGGTTCTACCAAGTAAATACAAGAGCTAGTCATAAACCATAAATAATAATGATGATGATGACAATAAATAATCCCCAAAACTTGGATTCAGTGGCCTATTCCTTGCAAAGACATGTCCACGTTGCTTTTGACTATTTCAGAAGCGAGCATGCAAGCGGCTAGAAACCATCCCCAGTGAGGCTGAGACTCATCTGCTTGGTTGTGCCATGGAGCTGGATTCCAAACAGAAGATCTCCTCTGACTGTGGTCCTTGGGCTACAAAGGCAAAGCAGAATTCAATGGTATGTTTACACCATCCACAACATCTTATTTTTGTAGAAGAACACGTTTAAAATACATTCTATAATACAATTGCAAATAATTGCCCTCTTTTTGTTACGTATTTGTCTTTGTTCATGAGGTTTTTGAAAACCATGGAAGCAGAGGTGCTGCCCAGCCTTGCCCAAGATGTATTGCTGGAGAATCTGTAAGTATATTAACCTTCTTTCTGTGACATAAAAGATAGACTTGTTATTAAGTATTAGAGCCATAAAACACAAAGTTAATAAAACCCACAATTACATTGCTCAGGAATAAAGCATGTAAATAAAAGAAGGCAGATTGATTTAGCACTTCAGAGCTACACCAGCAGAGCACAGACTAATATGTTTCCAGCAGCAGCTGGAAAATATGGAGAGTGTGAAGACATATTTCAGATTCACTCTAAAAAGCAGAGTTTAGGAAATAACTGAAGCGAACACTAACATCCAACTTCCTCTCCCCCCATTTGGAATCTTCCTTGAGTTACTGGATCATAATAGTCAGCAGTCCCATCCTATCTCCTGGGGTTTTTTTTCTCCTCTAACTGGATATTTCCTTTCCAACAAATAGACACAGCCTTAAACTATTACACTGCAGACATACCAGAGCTGGTTCTAAATGAGGGAGCAAAAGAACCAGTTACAGTCAGAGCTTGGCAGAACATGACTTTCTGAGGAACAGCACATGGATTTGGGCAGCTGCACGGTGCTGACTCCTCAGCTCCTGTACACAGGCTCCTATTGGCACCCACAGAAACCTCTTCAAAACCTGTATTGGTTATTTGATTCCTCTAGGCTGTTGTTGCAATTATAGAATCATGGAACAGTTTGGGTTGGAAAGGACCTTGAGGTCATCCAGCTCCAACCCCTGCCCCGGGCAGGGACACCTTCCACTAGAGCAGGTT
>NW_009944064.1:4984-40009 GCF_000696875.1 Nestor notabilis
CCTGGAACACTGCCAGGGATGGGGCAGCCACAGCTTCTCTGGGCACCCTGTGCCAGCGCCTCAGCACCCTCCCAGGGAAGAGCTTCTGCCTCAGATCCAACCTAAACTTCCCCTGTTTTAGTTTGAACCCATCAGCCCTTGGCACTCTCCTCTGTGCTATAATACTGCAGCAGCAGCACTAGAACCTCCCACTGACAGATGACTCTGAGCTTACTCACTCTCTTTTTAGCCCCAGATAGGAGGTCAAAACCCTCAAGGGATAACGGCTGGTAATAGTGAACAAGGGGCCTACAAGAGAGCTGGGGAGGGGCTTTGGACAAGGGATGTAGGGACAGGCCAAGGGGAATGGCTTGAACCTGCCAGAGGGGAGATTGAGATGAGCTCTGAGGCAGAAGCTCTTCCCTGGGAGGGTGCTGAGGCGCTGGCACAGGGTGCCCAGAGAAGCTGTGGCTGCCTAAATAATAAAACCCCAACAAGAACAGAACAATATGGGATTAAAACCCAAACTGGCACATTATAACATCAGTTTTCTTGTATTCCAGAACTACAGCAACAACATGAGAGTTTGTAAAATTATTGTGTATCCGAGACCACTTCATTGGGGAAAATTCTGACTGAGCACTAATATCTTCATTCCAAGTAACACCATTCCTGTGGATCCTTACACAGATTACACTACACATTCCCTTTGTTATTCAGACTTTTTACTTGTCCACTGGTCCTTCAGGGGCAAAAAGAGAACATTTGTGATGTTGTTAATGGAAGTGTCAGTTCCTTCGTATACTGAGGAGGAAGAGACCTCAGGTCTTGATGAGGTAACTTTTAGTGACATGAAACTTTGTCATTTCAGGGACACTTCAATCATATCCTGGGCTTCTAGAAATGGAAAGACAGAAGATCAGCAGTGCTGCTTTTCAGTTTGAGTTCTGAACCTGTGCAGCTGGGTATCTGTACCCTCGCTCACAGCATGGACTTGCGTGGACACGTGTGTGGCATTCAGCATACAGCACTTCACTGTATGTTTCTCTTTCAGTGCACAGTTGTGGGTATCATTGTTTTTACACTTGAAACAATGCTTCTGCTTTTAAGGTAGTCACTATATGTTTTAAAAAAGAAATTAAGGTTGATTTGAAGTTCTAGATCAGTTGGGTTGATCTGGCCTTTGTAGCAGTTTCTACCTGGGACAAGGGTCGTGATCCAAGAGATTTTCCCATCTCTTTTGGGCACTCTCTCTGATACTCTTGAAAAACAGTCCTTGCATTTACATCCATACAGGGCTTGCAGTTTTAGCTCAGCCCTGTATGTGCAGGCAGAAGTGTCTTCATCTTCAGATGGCTCTTCTGCTTCGCAGCTGTGAAAGCCAGTAAAAATCCTATTGAAACTTAAGCTTAGATCCAAAATACACATCCAGTTCAGGTATCTTACACACTGTACTTGTAGCTTGTTTACAACAATGAGAGTTTGTGAATGTGGCACATAAGTATCTAACAGGAAAAGGAATATTATTTGGCCTACCTTGTATAGGATGAGTAGTAGATGAGCTCTGTGGAGTGCTCACAAAGCTGTTAACATACAGTCTGGCTCTGCCCAACTCTGTCTTTCCAGTTACTGTGAACAAATCTGTTTAGAAAGTCTTGAACTTGTCATCCAACATACTTGTATTGGCTTGTCACAGAGAATTTCATCTATGTTTTACTGGTGTACTGAACTACATAATGTTATATATGTACCAGTGTACTGGACTACATAATGTTATATATGTACCAGCGTACTGGACTACATAATGTTATATAGGATCAGATTTTTAGACTCAAAAGATAGCCCAGCTGTGCTGTTTGGGTGTGACACTTCAGTGCTGCTCTGGTTTAGGCAGAAGGGTCAGAATCACAGACTGGTTTGAGTTGGAAGGAACCTTAAAGCTCTTCCAGCTCAAAATGGACTCCAAAAAGAGGTGTTAAAACAGATTGGCTCAGTGGAAGATTCACTGCCCTCATTTCAGCCTGTCTCAATTACCACTTTCACATAGTTGTCAATAAAACACATTAGAGAGAAAAGGAATAGAAAACACTTGGCAGTTAGCATCTCTGCTGCACCATAGCATGATCTGTAAAAAAAAAGAGTACTAAAACCCAAGGTTTTGACACAGAAATGTGACACCTTTCTTCCTTAGCAGAGATTTCTGTGAAAACCCTTCTGTATCTTTTATTCCTTCAGAGCTGAGAAGTGTTTTAATTTTTGCATCCCAAACATTTCAGTGTCCAGGATAATCTTCCCTGGTTATTTAATTGCAAAAGCACTGGCCTGGGTCAAGTGGGAACATTTTGCTCAGTAGCTCGAGTTTTGGGCAGGCGCAAGGAAGAGTCCAAGAAACAGGGCAAGTATTGAATGGAAAGACTTGGTACAAATACAAAGCCAGTTTTTTATACCACGTTATGCTGTGGGCATCCTTTCATGCTTCATAGCTAATCCTCAAACAACAAATATCTCAGGAATGATGAAAACATCAGTATTTTCCAACAGTGTTTTTGTTCTTTGCTATGATTTGTTGGTACAAAGTATGCTGGCTATCAGGAGAGTGTTAAACTTACCAATGCTTAACAAATAGAGCAATGCCGCCTTCAGTAGTTAAGAAGCAGTTCCTGTATGACTAGAATTCAAGTGGGTGGCTATATTCACACTTAAGTTGCAGTGTGCAAGGATGCTCTTCCTAGTATCTGCCTGAAATAGCAGCTCCCTCCTTTCTGTTTCTCTTGAGTTGGCTGATGCCATCAAAAAACCCCCAAACCACCTCTGGGAGCTGCAACTGAGGCAGGAGGGTAACTGTGAAGTATGTTTTTATTAGTGTTCTACTTTCCTCCCTGTTGCAGGAAGAACGTTAAGTCCTAAGGAAAACTTGGAAGCCCTAACAAAAACTTGAACAGATTTGTAGTTAGATTTCTGGGAATGCCACTGCTGGTAACTGGAGTATTCCAGGCAGGTGAGCATTTCAGTTAGAGTCCGTGTGAAGCACCCACAAGGGGAGTAGCTGCTCTTGCTCCTAAAGTATGAACTGGCCTCTCCAGCAGACTGGGAACATGTTTGGCTGTTTAAAAATACTGGGTTTATCCTGATTTGTTTCCCAAATGAGAATTCATATGTGTCTGGATGAACTCTGAAGTGAATCTTTCAGCTAGGATGGGATTCCTTACTCCATGCTTTCCACTGGGATGAGGAATGCAGCCATAAACCAGCCAGTATGGAAACAAGGTGTAGTTTAATGGTTAAATACACTGCAGGCTTATGGTAGGGGTATGTTTTGCAATAGACATACTGTGTTTGTAGCTTCAGGATGCATCAGTCAGAATCATAAGCAACAGATAGAGGAGAATGCCTGCATGGGGACAGGGGAAGAGTTTCTTTAGAGCAGATTTGTGTCAAATCTGCACTAGAACCACAAAGTTATTTTTGTAAGACTTTTCTTTACCTTGTATCTATGGAATTATGTTTTATTGATAGAGATAAGACACTTTATATTTCCTAATACTGTGATTTGTACACAAAATGACCTGAGTGATTTTATTTACTTGTATATAGTAAAATAACCATATGGTCTGCTTTTAATTCAGGTTAATATTAATATGATATATTCTTCTATTTTTAACTTCGTATTTTGTAAATTGTTACTTACAAAAGCAGAAGCATTAAACACCACTTTGGCTACAGTGTGGAACTGGCTGGTTTTGTTATTCCATTCAGGATTGGATTGCAGACGCTGAGGTAAGTAAATCATGGAATCAGAATGGTTTGGATTGGAAGAGACCTTGAAGCTCATCCAGTTCCAGCCCCCTGCCAATAGGGACAGAACAAGGGGAATGGCTTGAACCTGCCAGAGGGGAGACTGAGATGAGCTCTGAGGCAGAAGCTCTTCCCTGTGAGGGTGCTGAGGCGCTGGCACAGGGTGCCCAGAGAAGCTGTGGCTGCCCCATCCCTGGCAGTGTTCAAGGCCAGGTTGGACACAGGGGCTTGGAGCAACCTGCTCCAGTGGAAGGTGTCCCTGCCCGGGGCAGGGGTTGGAGCTGGAGGAGCTCTGAGGTCCTTCCCAACACAAACCAGTCTGGGATTCTATGATTCAAAACTCCCATTTGCTGTTCCACAGCAGTATCTATGTTGAGATCCCAAAATTGCATCACCCAGGTTTGAAGTTCTTGTGCTTTGTTCTTGCTGGAACATCCCCCCTGTGCTTCTGAATCCGAGTTTTCCAGCAGCTCTCAGAGAGCTCAGCTCCAACCTCTGTGGTGCTGGGCAGCCCCTGGGGCACCGGCCCTGCCACCATCGCCATGCACATGTTCCATACATGGTGGCTCTTATGTAGCACTAGACATTTGCTGCATTGGCTTCAGAAGTCCTCACTCTTTAATGCCATTTGCTCTGTAGAATGAGGTGTGGTGATATTTGTGTACGATTACAGTGTTGTTACAGAAACAATGTAGAAATCACGGCGTGATATTTGCTTGCAACACAGGGTGTCATTCATGAGTTATACATAAATGGCAGCTTTACATATTTAAAAGGAACATGGACTGCTTCATATCTGAAGTATGTTTCCCAGGAGAGAACACCACCATTTGATCTATTTTTGATTAAAATGTAAAAATTAAAAATTAAATCAAATGGTAGTGCAATTCCTTTGGGAAAACATACTTCAGTTATGAAGTATTCCCCGTAGTAACCTTGAGAATCTTACAGCTGTATTGTCTCATCTGTAGGTGGTCTTTTTATGTCTCACATAATTAAAATGAATTGCTGTTAGAGAACCCATACTACTGCATACAGATTTATGAACCTTGAGGCACCTCCATTCGCAGACAAACAGCAATATCAAAAGCCAACTGTGTGGATACACCACGGTGAGGCAGGGGTTGGGAATGGGGATGGTTACTGGGAAGTGGTACCTCTGCCTTGGAAGGGTGAACAAGGAGCTCCCTGCAAAACGAGACCACGCTTCCAGTAAGGAACAGAGCCGAAAGAGAGATGCTGTAGAGCACAAGAGCATTGTGAGACACGGGGATGTAAAACATGGTCCTTAAAATATTCAAAGGGTACTTGATATCCTAAGGAAGGGCTAATGTGTCACTAGGAAAAGATTGTGAAATTGGATTGAGTGGGGAAACGCGCTCTGTAAAAACCTAATGCAACCGGTTTAGAGCAAGCTGCTTGGGCAGATCCACTCAGAACATGGGAATGCAGATTTGATAAGATTAGAGCATGGAGGGGATCAGGGAGATACGAGAGCACAGATTCTGCGTTCACATTTTGACATATCTGAAGGACAAAAGTGTCATCTATTCGTTGTTTGGTTTGGGTTCTCTTCATCCCATTGACACTCTCCATCACAGTGACTTGTGACTGTTCATTCCCCTCAGGCTGTAATTAAAACTTCCATACCATATTTCAGTCAAAAAAGAAAAGTGAAATGCTCAGATATAATGTTTAAATAGAGAAAGGAAAAACATCCTAACAATGAAAACATGAAGTCTAAGAGTTCCACAGCACCTTGTAGCAGCGTTTTGTAATGAGCAGCACGACTGTTCAAATTTCAATGTAATACTTAAAAGAAAACGTCTCTGATCTTTGAATTTCTTTCTAGAGGGGAGTTTTTAATGTATAATCAGACTAAAATCCTCCTGTAATTGCACAGTGAGAGGCCTGTGAAGTTGCAGGAAGGCTGCAGATGGGATCCGGACCTTCAGAAGCAGGAAGATCTTTCCTAATCTATGGAGCCAGCAATGCAAAATCAGCCTGTTTCCCTGCACCGTGTCTGCAAGGGATCTCTCTCCACCAGCTCTGTTGCCACCTAGTGATGGCCAGAAACGCTTCCAAGGAGGTAGGACAGTTCAATATTAAGAGCATTTACAACGACAGTGTGTCTCTCAGGACATTAAAACATTTGCAGGTAGTTCCTGTGGGACTTCCCTCCCCTTTCCCCTTGTTGAGGTCTGCAGCCCTGCCGGCAGTGCAGAGTCTGGCCAGCTGCTTGGGGAGCTCTTCCCTGTTCTGACAAACTCTGCTGTTCACATTCACTTATGATACTGAACATAAGCATCCACACATGGAGTGTTGAAAGCTTTGCACTGTGTATAATCATAGAATCCCAGCCTGGTTTGGGTTGAAGGGACCTTAAAGCTCACCCAGTTCCAACTCCCTGCCGTGGGCAGGAACACCTTCCACTAGGGATACAGGGGATTTCTGGGCTCAAGTGCACACTGAAGCCAGGTCATGAGGAGATTCTCACTGACCAGCACCCAGATTACTTAAACACACACAGTTATGAATTAGGCCTGGATTAAAGAGACGTCACCATCATTTTCCCCTTTCTCACTAGTGACCGAAGCCAGGCTCGTCCTGGGAAAGACAGGACACAATTCAGTGTAAGGTGGCTCTTACACCACATTTCACAATGCTGACAGAGCACAGCTAAAACCCTCCATGTGCTTCCCACCTCACCCAAAGGGTTCCTTCTGCTTGCAGACACCTTCCTGAGCATCAGCCTTTGCCCCCACCGCCCTCATCTTCACACCCACAGGGAGAGGAGTCTGTCGGAACCCATCCCCAGTTCCTCAAGGATGCTTGATTCATGTCTTTAACTAAGCTATTTTGTAACAATATAATAAGCCTTTAAATAAAAGTTATCTGACCTCAACACCTCTGCCTGGAAAGCACCCAGTAAGTAAAAGGCATTTTGAGTCCATGATTCAGTAACTCACAAAAGAAAGAGTTTACGAAGCTTTTAAGATGCTCACTTTGAGCACAAGCCAGGAAGGAATTCAAAAGAGCTATTTTCAAACGGGTTTGCAAGAAAAGGGAAATAGCTGGGGTGAGCTGTGCAGTAAAGAGCTGCTGTTTTGTTAAAGATTGGGAAATTTAGTCAGTAAATCCTATTCCTAATTCTCTTAATTGCCAGCGTTCCATCCATTCGACAGCTCTGCTGGTGATCGTGTTAAAGCCATCCCAGCTCTGTTAAAAGTTGAGTCACAAGATCCTGCTCTTTATATACCAGCACTTTCTCGGACTTCATGTGCCACAAACCCCTTTCCCAGGTCAGAGGCTCTGACAGCTATTCCAGAACAGGGGTTAGTTTTCTCTCCCATTTATCTCCCGTTCCCCACATGTGGCAGGGGGTTGGAGCCGGGTGAGCTTTAAGGTCCCTTCCAACCCAGATCATTCCATGGTTCTGTGATTTCTTGACCAAAATGTTGCTACCTCTGTTGAAAAGCAGCGGGGTGATTCTGTTTTAGTGCCAACCATAACAAGGAATTTGGGGTTCTTATTGCTCCTGCTTCAGGCAGAGCTGCTGTGGGAACACTGCTGGAATAGCTAAATCCTTGCTGCCCACTGAGGGCCCTGCATGCACAAGATGCTTGAGTGATGAAAATACCCCCTTGTCATTGTAGGGGTGGGAAAACCACTGGCCCTGGGAATGGACAAGTAGCTCAGGTAAAGGTCTGATGGGGCAGAGATGCTTATTTCAAACAAGCAGATAATACGTTCATATGACAGCTATGGTCATATCCCTGGCAGTGTTCAAGGCCAGGCTGGACAGAGCCTTTGTCAACCTGGTCTAGTGCGTGGTGTCCCTGCCCATGGCAGGGGGTTGGAACTGGGTGATCTTAAGGTCCTTTCCAACCCAAACCATTCTATGATCCTATGATGACAGTTATTCAGGTGCTAGAGTAGGAAAGAATCAGTATTTCCTATGGGTTTATGCTGAAAACTGTGAGTATCTGTTTGTACCATCACTAAGTCTTTAGCAATTCAGACATAGCACATGTCTGAACCTGAAGGGAAAACCCAACAGCAGAAGTCCTGCAGAATTCGGGAATACCCGGGTCCAAGCAAGATGATCTGTGTGGAGCTCACCTCTTGATGTGACTTGGGGTGACTCAGGCACGGAGCTCAGTCTGTCTCACAGAGCAGCGCAGGCAGGTGAAACAAGCTCTGAGGCTTCCCAGGGTTTGAAGGGCAGATGATTCAACAGCAGCATGAATAAACAATGAAGGAAACTGAGCCTATAAATTGTACTTCCTTATTTGAAGGGACTTGTCTCCTCATTCATCATTGTAAATGAGTTACAAACTCCAGGTCATTTACAAAACAAGAGAGCACTTTAAGATTACCCTTGGCTTTATGTAAATGCAATATTAATATTCTATCTTAATTAATGATCTAATCTTGGGAGCAAATAAACCACTGACACAATTCCGTAGCTGTTTTGCCAGCAGGATTTCCTTTGAAGTCAGTGGTGGTTGTAAGAGGAAGTGGATGACAGGATTGAGCCTCACACCATCACTTAGAGAAGAGAAACTTCAGCAGCAGCAGAAAATCCAGCCCTTACACGGCCACAGAGCTGGTGCTACATCCAGAGATGCTCCTTCGTGCAGTGAATAGGTGACGTTTTATTCCCACTGTTTGGCTGTGGTGCTCCTGTTCCTGGAGCTCCAGAGGCTGCTCAGTGCCACGCACAGCCCCAGTGCAGACCCTGCAGGGTTCAGAGGCTAATTCATACCTGGTGTATGTCTATATATGTGTTTATATTCAGTTAAGTCTGGCTGTTGGGTCTATGTAAGACTAGAGCAAGACATAACGCAGGAGAACACAAGTTAAGGTCCTTTCCAACCCTAACTGTTCTATGATGCTGTAACACAGGAGAGCACAGCCCAGACCACAGATGTCCCAGTGGCCACTGGGGAAGGCTACACCACCTCCCTCTCACCCTGCTCTGCTTCCCATTCCTATGTTAATACAGGCAAATTAGCCCTGGATGTTTCCTACCTTATTTTGAATCGTACCCCAGCTATATGCATATAAATGCTCGTATTAGAGGGAATTCATTAATAACTCATACTTGGTCTCTTCAGTGCAAGAAGAGCCAAATCAGTGCATCAGTGAGAAGGAGCAGAGCTCAGGATTGCCCTCCCTAGCCCAAGTAGCAGTAGGTCTACTAATACTCCCCTTAGAGCTCATCAGCTGAGACAACAGATTTCAGAGTATGAATTCTGGCACTGCACAACACCAGGGCTATTCATTACATTATACAGTTTCCCGTCTGCTTTCTGAAAGGTAGGGATGTATATTACCACAGTTTGCAGGCTATCATTTTCATTAATAATCTGATCCATGTCGTTAGATTATTTTAGTAATTACTTCACATAAAAAGACTACTGAGTATGATTACAAATATGTCTTTGTTTTCCCTGTCTGCTTTGGTGGGGAATACCAGCTGTCTGCATTCCTTGACTTTGTTTAACAATCCCAGTAATGTTCACTGAGGTTTCCAAATGCCTCGCTCCCACCCCAGGAGTATACAACTTAATAATACAACACTCTAATAAACTGAGCTGCAAACTGTTCAAAGTTCAGAAATTAAACCTTATTTGCATACAAAAAATACATCAAAAGAACATTAAGAGCCGGATTCTGTTTGTTTGAAGATCTTCGTGCACAACCTGCAGATTACTGCTGCTTCCCACGTGGTGAGACCTGCAGCTCTGCCCATTGCCTGCCTGTTTTGGTGACACTGGGGACAACAGGCTGGGCAGGGTGTCCCCAGGGCTGGGGGCAGCCAGGGCTCATCATCATCACCAGTACTGAGCACCAGGCACACATGTGGTACCTGCGCTGCTTTGTCCTCCCTTGCTCTGCTTTTACACACTCAATACAAAGTGTTGGAGCATCCCTGCTTAGGAAAACATGGGCAAATGGAGTAAAAAAGGAGCACTGAACAAAGAATATACTATGAGTGACCACACGTCTGGCCAAGAGCTTCTCCACCACACTCTGCCCACCTATTGCCAAGCCACGGGGCATTCCCAAGCTGTTGTTGCCCTTGCCATGGCCTGGCTGCAGCAGATGGAGGGTAGGTCACCAGGCGGATGCGGGCTCGGGCTGGTGGTACACAACAGTAACTCATCATTGCCACCACAGGAAGGAGCTCAAGCACCACTCATGGTGCACTGCTCTCCGTGCTCCTGCTACCTGGGCTCTCCTGGGCACACACAGCTCTGTTTTCTCTCCTGTTTTAACTCTCCTGAGCACCACGTCCCTGTAGTGCCTATGGCTGAGGGTCCTGGAGGAGGCCATTCCCCCATTCACTCCAATAAGGGGAAGCTGGAGGCTCAGCGCTGCTGAGGAGGAACCCTGGTCTGTCCAAGTCTCATTTCTGGACCCCAGCGCTGCCTGATGCTGGCAAAGCTGCCTTCAGGTATCTCACAGTGTCTCACTTCCAGGAGAGGGTGATCTGCAATTCTGAGAAGGGTTCAAAGAAGACATTATGTTCTGTTTTATCTAGAGGGAAAGTGCAAAGTGTAACCTTTGCTGGTGCTGTCAGCTGCAACCAGAGAGAGGCTCGAAATATCGATCAGCCCTTCATAAAACCAGTGAGTGCTCCCGACACAGCATCCTTCAACACGTGGGGAAGGGCTGGGCAGGCACCTTGGGCTGAAACCACACTTCTGCTGCGGGACCAGGAGCAAAGAACCCACTGGAGAAGGCGTATCAGCTCCAGTTTGTTCTGGGTGAGCTCCAACCCCAGTGAGTTAGTGGTCACCATCATCGGCCATGCCACTAACTCAGCTGCCCGCATCCCTTGTCACCCGGCTCCATGCAGAGGCCCCCTGGCCCACCCAGGACCCCCCAGCAGGGCAGAGCCAAAGCTGGGTACCAGGTGAGCTGATGCAGCCTTTTCATCATTGCCTCCAAAATTAGGATGCCCACCCAAAGCCATCCAGCACCAGCTCCGGCAGAGGAACCTTCTCAGAAGTGAGGTGCCTCAGTGAGTACCCACCAATAAACCACTTGGGTGGACTAATGAACAACCTCTGGGTGCTACAGAGGGGTCCCCTCTGGGCTTCCCATTCCCATTGCTCAGAGTTTCCTGTTCTGTCCTCTTTTGGGGACCTAAACCCTGCACAGAGGAGCAGGATGGTGTGTTACAGGGGTTCCTGGGAAGGGTGAACACCAGCCAAGGGGCTCTGCTCCTCCCAGGCAGGGGAGCAGGCAGCAGGGCCAGCATCCTCTGAACCTCTTAATTTACGAGGTTTGACCACAAGGACCTGTGTCACCAGGAGAAGCAGCCGAGAGGAGTGGCTGCTCCTGGTCACACCGCTGCAGCCATCCTGCTGACCCTTTCTTTCGTGAGGGTGCTGAGGCGCTGGCACAGGGTGCCCAGAGAAGCTGGGGCTGCCCCATCCCTGGCAGTGTTCAAGGCCAGGTTGGACACAGGGGCTTGGAGCAACCTGCTCTAGTGGAAGGTGTCCCTGCCCGGGGCAGGGGTTGGAGCTGGAGGAGCTTTAAGGTCCCTTCCAACCCAAACCAGGCTGGGATTCCATCATTAACCTGTAGAACCAAGAAAAAAGAGCACAATGACAGGCCAAGGAAACTCCAGTGCTCAAAGGTAAAGGTAACGCTGTGCAGGTCTAGGGGTGGCCATGCCCAGGGCTGGCATCCACATCCCTGTTTATCCCACCAGCCTCAGCAGCTCGCTGTTCATCCCAGGTCCTCAGCAGAGCAAGCACCAGTGGTTACATGAGTTCAATCCACACACTTCTCTCTCCTCTGCTGGAAAGCTTCAGCTCTAATTACCCCTGATTTCAACAGCTGGGGAGTGTGAGAAGCTTTTCTTTAGCTTTGCTGGTTCCCTGAAACTGAGAAAATCATCAGTTTTAAATAACAGCTTTTTCCTCTGCTCAAAAATGGGTACATGTGAGAGAACACCAGCTACTAACCCTGGAAAGCAAAGGGCAAGGAGCAGTCGCAAAGACCCCGTTCTGTATGTGAGCACCCGTTGCTGGGGGTGTGTGAGCCATCCCAAAAGCTCCCCAGAACTAACTGGGGTGAGTCCAGTCTTAGGTCCTGCTGCTAAGTGTGTTTTAGGGTCTTAGGTACACATCTACCAAAACCCACTCTCTACAAGGAAAAACACTGCTCTGTCCCCTTGCTGCCTCCCACTCACCTCTGCTGCTCTAGATGGTGCAATGAGCTGTATAACACGTGCCACAAAAAGGAATAAAGCCCTGGTTTTTATGTAAAACCAAGATACGAGTAGCAGAACGTTCACAAATACACCAGCAGACACTATGTAGTCAAAATCAGCAGATCATTGTCACCCAATTTGTTACAAAGACGATTTTAGGTCCAGAACATCCCCAAAAGGGGACAGACCTTTATTTAGGAAGCTGAAAAAGTACAAACGTGAAGGAAAATTAAAATCATTTACTTAAACCAAGGTTCCACACTTTTTGATTTAAATCATGATTAGAAGGAATTACTTGGCTCACTGATTCAAATCAATCCACAGCATCTCTCTCTCAGGTGATCCCAAGCAGTTAAATACAAGAATATCACCAATAACCCACCTGGGTCAGGGATGAGAAAGCATCCTGGTGGCACTGCTTTTCCCTGGTTTTCGTGGCATGGTCCCCAGGTTTTCCAGGAGCAGGGAAGCCACAAGCATGCAGGAGTTTGCACCTGGAAGCACATTCCAGGAGGATGGAGCAGCAAGGACTCGCTGAGCCCAGATACATAGAAGAGTGTATTTGTGCTGCTTCAGGAGAGTCTGAAGCATCCTGAGGTGACACAGCGTAAGTAGGATCCACAGAAATTAATTTGAGGATAAAAAGACCCTGTTTTGGAAAGATTTGCATATAAAGGGAAAAGGTCCTGAGAATTGGCAGGAAAATCCTCTCTTCCCACTCAAACGTGCTGCTCTACCAGCCACGGTCCCAGCCAAGCCCAGCACTGGGGCACTGGCGGCCGGTAGGTTGCATGAAGGAGATAAATGGACTCGGGCGTTAAAAACTGCATCAGAGAGAAAAGGAAAAGCAGGAAAGCCAAGTGAGGGCAGTTGGATGTGTGGGACAAGGGCTGGAGCTGCCATCACAGGGTTCTTGGGGCATATTCCCTTCAGGCTGCGCTTCCCAAGGCATCTTAGTTATCTCTGATGTATCTTCCCTCCCCCAGGACACCATCCAGACCCTGCAGCACCAGATGTCTGAGTATTACGCAGGAAGCCAGTAAAATTCCTGCTATTTTTCATGGTAGTGATTAGAAGCGTAGGAAGAACACATTGCTTAACAGGCAAGGAATCCACCAAAGATACCTCATATGCATTTACAGCCGCTTAATGCCTCTGAAGTAGGTGATAAACACTATTGTAAGTCTTACAGTTTGTAAGTCTTTAGATTACCCCTTGTTGCTACAAAACCCAGCCTTTGTGAGAAGTAAAACTAAGGAAAAAAGGCAAGTGTTGAAATAGGAATTAAAGTCAGGACACACTTGTGGTTACAGCTGCTTCCAGAGAAACCAGACACAAAGGTAACAGAGCAGTTCTGCCACGTTCCCTCACACAGCCACGTCAAGTAACTTCAGCTTCTAACCCAGCTCCAGGGTCGGTCCCTGCACCTTCCTTCCCCGTTAATTTCTCTGCATGCTCCAGCAACCCTGCCCCAGCAGGAGGGATGGTTTTGGTGGCTTCAGGAGTCTTTTCCAGCATTAATTGTTATGATTTTAGAGCCCCACAGGGTGAAGGTTTGGAAAGGAGAATTTGTTCTCAAGGTTGGGAGGAAAACGAAGGAAGGCCAGAGCTGGGGCTGCGCACGATGCCTGCGTGGAAGCGGTGCCAGGAAGGACAGTGAAACTGCTCCAGCCCACGGGCTGGAGGTTCAGAGCTCCTGGAAAGCAGGATCCACACATCCACACGCCTCAAGTCCACAAGGTGCAGGAGCTCAGGAGCAATTGGTTAAATAACCGAAGCCTCACAGGTGATCAGCAGAAGCAGCTCAGGTCACTTGGCTCTTTCCCGGTTCTACCTTGTCCCATCACAGCACATCAGTGAGCACTGGCCAGGCCCCCGTAGCTCAGCACCCCTGCTGGTCGGCTGCCGGTCCCCCTTGTCCTGTCCCTCCATCCCTTGTCCAAAGCCCCTCTCCAGGTCTCCTGGAGCCCCTTTAGGCACTGGAGCTGCTCTAAGGTCTCCCCAGAGCACAGCAGAGGGGCAGGATCCCCTCCCTGAGCTGCTGCTCACGCTCTGGGGGTGCACCCAGCACACGGGGGGGTTTTGGGCTCAAGCACACACTGAAGCCGGGTCATGGGGAGCTTCTTCATTGCCCTGGTTCGGTTCATAGTCTGCAATGTCAACCCCAGAGTGAATCTGACCTTCACACTGCAGTACGTGGTGCCCCATTCCCATACGCTGCTCCAAAATAGTTGTGGCAACTGTGGATAAATTCTCCTTTTTGGCATCACCCTCAGCAGGGACCTCAGCATCCCCCTGCCCGAGCAACAACCACTACTGCAAAAACCAAGGCAAGCAGGAACCGATGCTACAATTAATGCTTCAACTTTCCCCTCTGTAGCTTTACTTGTCTGTTGTGGCAGCTTATCCACGTGCCACAAGCATCCCGGCAGCGTTACGGGAAGTCAAGGCTCTCTGCTGCAGCCCTCTAACTGCAACGCAGAGGTGAGCACTGCATTTTGCAGAAAGACTTGTCCTACATTGTTCTCCCCCCAGCCCCCAAACAACCACGCTGCTGAGGACCCAGATTACCCAAAGCACTACTGACTGTCCACGGTCCCCTTGTCCCATCCTGCAAGCAGGGCAGAAAGCATTCGGTGCCACCACCGCTTAGGAAAGGGTGCAGGAAACCTGATACGAGATCCTCACATCTTTTTCAAGCCTTCTCAAATGAAGGCTTAAAAATAGCAGCAGTGACACGATGCTTGCATGGTTGGCAACCGCAGCAGCTTGACTAGTTCTCCCAAACCAAGGACTGACAGGAGCGTGAAGTTACTGCGCAAAACGATGCCTACATCAAGCAGTGCTTACAGGTGAGGCTCACAACTATCCACGTACCCACAGTGACCCGTAACACCAGGTCTGCAAAGGAAAGTCAAAGATCCCTTTCAAATTCATCATTTTTAAGTAGAAATAACCTGCAAACACGCAGAAGAAGCTTGTCCATTTGTCTCTCCCACCGTGCTTCGTCTGGCTCAGGTGTGAGTCAAGTATATACCTGTTGGAGGACTAAGATGATTCCTGCTCCTTGCTGCGATGAAGGAATTAAATACAAAATCTTCTGTAGGAAGCAATTGTGAAGTGTGGAAGTTTCTAGTCAGGCAAATAAATTGGATTTAAGTATATTACAGTCATAATCTTTTTCTGCCTCTCTCCAGACAGCCTTTGTACATGGAGAAATGAGAATGTATTCTCAGACAAATCTTGACCTGAGGGAGAAGGCTGCGGGAATCTGGATTTTCAATAACATAAGACAATAAAGCTCAGACTTCTAACCTGCCGCAATATGGTAAAAGTATAAAGAGCTTAGCAACTAATAAAAGAAAAGGGTCTTCCAACTCATATTTGAAGATCTAGACCCCCAAAAGGACACTTCATAAAGATCATAATGGGTTAGTCAGTATCTAACAGATACCATGTACCTTGTTGACCAATTGTCTGACAGTTGTCTTCTGCAGGCCTGGATATTAATAAGCCTTGTGTTGATTTCCTTGGGGTATTTTGTCTTCATAATTGTACATCTACTTGTTGTGACACTGCAGCTTGCTATATATTTATTTAATGCGATTCCTATAGCAAAAAATGTATGTATGCCATTGTTTTCCTTAGATGATATGCATACACTGCAAATTTCATCTCCCTCTGAGGTGTAGTGAATCAAAGCAGTTACAGTGTAAGGGAGAGCACACGGTCTTGGGGCAAAGAGGAAATCCAGATGTGTTTTCCCCTTAGGTGTGAATATGTCTTACTCCTTGCATTACATGAGGAATATAAAGGGATTCAATTATCACTGCATTTTTATTTCTAATAACAACAAAAACTTGTTCTGGAAGCTATTCCAGTTAAATAATATTTTGACAGATAATGCTGGTGTAAAGTAGCTGTCACTCACGCAGGCAGATCAAGGGGAAAGAGATGCACAAGGAAGATCACAGCGTGGCTTATGTAGTGAAAATGAAGCCTGTTAAAACTCCTCTCACTTACAAAGCAAAGACTGGCTGTGGCTTGATCCTGCTCTCACCATTTTCCATGGAGCTGCAGAATAAAATGCAAATATTTGGAGATTGCATGTTAAGTATAAATTCCAGTTTTCCATGGACTCTCGAGTATGGGTGTGTTCTAAGGTGCTTTATTTTTCCACAGCTCCCTCAGTCATACCAGACTTAGTCTAACCAACCATAACATCAAGACCATGGTGTCCCTGCCCATGGCAGAGGGTTGGAACTAGATGATCTTAAGGTTCGTTCCAACCCAAACCATTCTTTGTCTATAAGACAGAGCGAGGCAGGATGGATTTAAGTGTCTCTGCTGGCGTCTGTGGTTCTTGGCCAGATGATCCTTCTCCTGCTGCACCAGCCATACTCCAGGTCACAGCCAGGACACCTTCAGTGACCATAAGAAGGCTCCGCCCTCCCAACACAAGTCTGAAAACACCAGTTTTTCCTCTGTGTTATCACCTTTACTTGTCCACTCATCCCCTGTATATGTTTTTTGGTCCATCTCTGGAGCAATCTGTGCCTCTGTTTTCAGCTAAATGGGAACTGAATGAAGCCAAATGCTCCATTGCACCCACCCACCTTACACATCTCCAGCTACATCCACCTGCAAGTTTATCCCTTTGAGTAGGTATTTTCCTTTTGCTCCACATTCTGCACAGAATTGCACATAAATCCTTTACCACAATCCTCTTTGTTCCACTAAGTCAGCACCCGAGCCCCAGCTGTGCTAATCCCAACTCCAGCCACCACAACTCCTCTGTGCAGCCTCAGAGCAGCCCTGGGGTCATCTCCTGCTGCTAATGCTCCTCTCCTGAGGCTTTCCTCCAAGGTGGGACTCAACAGACAAGTGGGACAACACAGTGCAGAGAGCCTGTGCTGGGAAAGACATGGGAGAGTACCAAGGAGGGTATTCAAATTAAGGATATAATGATCTGTAACAGCATCAAAAGTCACAGTAAAGTGCGATGCAAAGAGCTACGTGATGCAGAGGGGGCTGCAGGCAAGGGCCCTGCTTGGAGGTGGCTCCATACCTGACCCCGGCACATCATCAGGATGAGATAAATGGTGGGAAATGGAAGGAATAAGAGATGTACTTAGAGGCATTTACTATGGGGGTACATTAAATTACAGCTAATTACAATAGTTAAGAATAAGTCTCCAAACTTCCTATACAAGCTCTGAAAGAGCTCACTGAAAGCTATAAACTATATTTAAAAGCCATTCAGCTTTAAAACAATACAGATTGATTTCTTTTTAGAGCTGAACCTCTGCTGGAAATGGCACAAAGCTTAAACGTGGGATTAAGAAATAAAACACACATGTATGTATCGAGGAGAGTTTCTAGGCAAAATTTCAGTTGGGGAGGAAAAAGTTAATAGTCAAAGTCTGTAGAAGGAAGAAATGAAGGTACCTGATCCAGCACCTCTGTGTTCCTCCCCCACCAGCAAGTGATATGGGTGAAGATACACATATTGATAGAAGAAAAATAGCCCCGGAGATTAGGGGGATTTATTACAGGGTGCTGTGCATCTGGGCTGCAAGTTATGGGATAAGGGAAAGGGATAATCTAGCTGGATAGTCCCAACAATAACTGCTGCAGGACTGCGCAAGAGTCTCATAATAAATGAGGAATGCATCTTTATGTGGATTATTAATATACTGTGGTTTAAAGCTCAAATCATTGTCAGTGCTTGAGGTAGACTCAATAAAACTGCATTTTCAAGGTAGCTGATATCAGGAAACCTTTTTCCTTTAAGCATTATTAGTGACAGAAGCAGAGAAGGCAGAAGGATGCTCTGCCCTGGGATCCACAGCACCTACAGCACATGGCATTGGTCACCTCCCAGCTGGTTATTCACTTGTCTCTCTTTAAACCCTCATACAGATTTACAGGGTAAATGTAACTGCAGTTTAAAAGCATTGAATTTTGTCCTTTGTTTTGCCCGGTAAACATTAACTGACATAGTGATAGCTCAGAGCTGCAGCTACGCATGGGAAGGAAATGGAGTTGTTGACTACAGAGTGTACTCTTTCAGTAGTTTTAAAGTGGCTTTATGAAGCTGCCACTGAAAAGTTTGGTTTCATTCCCCCTCTTTTCCTGAAGCTGTTGAAATATGTTTCCGGACATACATTTCTCTGAACAAGCAATAAATGGAGTTTGCTCCCCTTCCAAACACATTAAAATGGCCCCAAATCCACTCAGTACTAACGCTGTGGTCATCTCTGTTCCCTATGAGACATCTCATGACAACTTCATAATCAAAGATAAACAGCCTCAGTGTGACATTTACTATAGAAACAAAGCACTTAATGCAAATCACCCCTCCAGAATGTTTTAACTTGGGTTGTAAACGTGTTCATCCCATCACTGGAACATGTGAACATGGAGCTGCTCGTCCTCTGTCCCCAGGCTTGTGCATCCCACGGGGTCATGGGGACCTTCCTGCATGTGCCCCATAAGCCAGGGCAGAGCCCCAAGGTGGAACCTGCTCCTATCCCATATGTAGCCTTAATACCCTCCCATCTGGAAGGCATCTGCAAGAAAAATACCCCATTCAGGAGATATTTTAGTATCTGTTGTGAATGTACCTGGATGTCTCATCAACATTCCCTAGTGCAGGCTCTGTAGAGCTGTCCCCAAAAGCACATCTAGTGCTCCTTATGCTGCAGGAGACATGGGATAGTCCAAGAACAACCACCACACCATGGGAAGCAGGGCTGTGCATGCATGCAATTTAGAGCAGAACTATGATGAAACATGGATTTTAATGCTACAAATGCACAGAATTGTGCTCATTTCCAGCACAAGAATTTCACCCGTGGAGCCCAGGATGTGATCAAACCTCTTGTGACAGAATTAGAGAGGATTTCAGGTCTTAATCACCTCAAAGCCACCAGCAACTTCATCTAAAACATAACTGAATTTGATGTGCCACAATACAGGGAGTACTTGAGGCTGCAGCACATAGCAGCATGTCCCAGTGAATACTGTATTTTAGGCACACTTCAGGAGTGCTGGCTCCTCTGTGCTGCTCATCATTTCTTCAGTTTCATTGATCTATACAACTTTGACATGTACATTTTCAAGCTGATGTTTCGCTTTGATGATAAAACCAGTATTTGCTGGCTCTCCCTGATGATGGGAATCCAGACTGAGATACTGTGATGGGAAGTGGGCAGTCTTATCTCCTTTCCCTTCTGCATTTAATCACCAAAGGCACAGCCAGTAACCAAATGCAAAGACTGGGGTCCAGCAGCTAATAATCCCAGGCACTTGCTAGAGGAGACAGAGTGAAGCAGCCTAATGTGCTCTTGCCATGTGGTAATTTTCCAGATAAATGGACAGTTGCTTCAGCAGTTCCACTGTTGAAGGTCAATGATCCATATAATACAGGCAATTACGGAAGTATTTCCATTGCAGACTCTGTGACACATTTTTAGTGCAAGACAACAGATCAACTGGAGCAAAGGTACCCAGATGAGGGGAGCAGACTTGAAACCCTCACCCCAACTCCTGCTGGTATCTGCCAGAGGAACCAACTCTCCCTTCCCAAAGCTCACCTGATCCAGGGTCCATGCCCATCACACTGCCCCTATTCCTCTTATTTTGGCATTTCTTAATCCTCTTTTAATACCGAGGCTAAATTATCAACTCATGGCTTCCACGCAGTCCTCTCTCCCCTGCCTTCTAGTTCAAAGTTAAGCACTTGGCTATTTTAAAGATTCTCTAGGGCTGAAATACTAAAAATCAAATAAGTGAAAACTCCTCAGCAATTTGGAAACTTGGGCTCCCAGCGGATGCACAAACATAACCATTCCTAATTGCATTTCAAAGAGGAAGCAGAAAGCATTCTCAGGGAGTATGTACTGCTGATGTGCTTACAAACGCTACATCCAGAGCTAGCCTGAATCACGGCTTACATGCTAACAGCTCATTCAATGCAAAGGAGGTTCAGTGCAATACATGAATTGGAATAAATAATTGTTTTGTGTAATGGAGTGTGCACGAGGAAATAACCACTTGTACCAGGCACAGATTGAGTGTTGCTTCCATCCTCAAGCAGCACAGGCACTCACCGCGCAGCACCGCGACCTGCCATGAGAAATCAATACCTACAGCTCTGAAAGTATTTGAGAGCATCCCAGAGTCACTCCCCAGCAACACCATTTCCAAGCCCTGAGCTTGTAAAAGCAAAAAGGTTCTCGCAGCTTCAGCACCTGCTTATAAAACATCTCCATGCAACAGCAAAACGTAAAATATACAGGTGCCCTCAGCCAGCCAAGTGCTGTAGAAGTTTAATGATAAACACATAAGACCCTGAAAGACTTTTGTGATTTCTGATGGGAATACATTAAACCTGTAGTAGTGCTTCCCTTGTGAATTGTACTTCTGTTTCAGTTTCAGTTTACTGCTGCTTTTACCCATCATGTAAGAGACAGACTGCCATTTCATTCCACCAAAATGAACAGGGAACATCAGTAAAGAGCAGCCTTAATGGTAGAGGAATTCACCAGGGACGGACTTTGGAGTTGTTCAAGAACCTATTTCAAAATTTAAGCAGATTTTGCTAAAAAGGAGAGGGAGAAGACAGGCAGACTTGAAATGCAAGGATTTAACCTTCATGTTGGAAATGAAAAGACACATTTGGTGCTACCCCAGGCAGGAGTCATCCCCTCCCTTCCCTGTGATTGGGAGCATGACCTGCATTTGCAGAAGCCAGGACTTGGAAACAAGCTCCACTGCTTATGCAAATAAGTGATTTCCATATGAGATTGATCAGTGGAGAGATGCTTTTGGGTATCTGGTGAGGCTCATTTGTGAAACACGTATCAGCAACCTACACCCATGTAAGAGCCGGACGTGCCAGACCCCAGCAGGTATTGAGGAATTTGCACTAACTTGGGTTTCTCAGGAAGATCTCCAAGGGCAGGGAAGGACAGGCAAAGGCTGAGCACCTCCAGTCCCTCCTGGCCACCAGCACTATAGTTAAACACACAGGAAAGAGCCCTCCACCCTACAACACCCTGATTAAGAAATCAATGAGTTAGAGAAGCCTTTGACAAGTATCACTGTGTCAGGCTCCTGAAGCACTTCTGTAACAAACAGTTGAGTGTGTGATGTCTGATCCAGCAAAATAAGGAATGGTTTGGGTTGGACCTTAAAGCTCCTCCAGCTCCAACCCCTGCCCCGGGCAGGGACACCTTCCACTAGAGCAGGTTGCTCCAAGCCCCTGTGTCCAACCTGCCCTTGAACACTGCCAGGGATGGGGCAGCCACAGCTTCTCTGGGCACCCTGTGCCAGCGCCTCAGCACCCTCACAGGGAAGAGCTTCTGCCCAAGAGCTCATCTCAGTCTCCCCTCTGGCAGGTTAAAGCCTCTTTCAGTTTAAAGACGGTGGCACTAAGGTTGGGGTGTGTGGAGGAGAGCAGAAGGGCAGTGGTAGCAGTGGTGTGGGTAGTGTTGCATCCTGTGTTCTGCCATCAATCAGTGCATATCAGAACTTAAATAAGTGACAAAATGACTAGAGTAGGATTTGAGCCAGGACCTTCCCTGGGATCGCACCAATGGGTGGCTGCAGCATTGAGCCCTGGGTGATAGGAAAGACAGCAAACCCCAAGCAGGGGCTTGGAACTTGATAACCTTTAAGGTCCTTTCCAACCCAAACCATTCTTTTTCCCCTCATCTGAGCACACTCCAGTTTGGCTGGTGCATCTCTGGGGTGAATAACAAAGAGGATGCCCCTTGTCTGGAGGAGAAGGGTTCTGCATCACAAAAGAGCACACTTTGTCAGGCAATCTAATAGTGTGCACCACTCCTGTGAGCCCGCTGGAACTTCGCACCTTTTACAAGAAGCCATGGGGACAACTAGTCCTAATGGAGCAACTCCTATGCAATCTCCTGACATAGCATGTGGTGGCATAATTCTTACAAGGGAAACAGGGTTGGGAGTGGTTTAGGAGGAGGGTTTGTGTTCTGTACATAGCAGGAGTGCTGTTGTGTCCAATGAGCTGCTGCCCAGGACAGGGAATAGCCATTTATTTAGTTCTCATTCATAAGCTGAGGCTACTTTAAAGGTAGTAACTTTATCCTTTCCATGTCACTCCCTGGGATGTGTCTTTCCAAAAAGTTTGGACAAAACATGAGGGAGCTGCTCTGCACAGCACCCTCCTAATGACATCCTAATAACCAGCTTCCAAGCCAGGTTGGACACAGGGGCTTGGAGCAACCTGCTCTAGTGGAAGGTGTCCCTGCCCGGGGCAGGGGTTGGAGCTGGAGGAGCTTCAAGGTCCCTTCAACACAAACCAGGCTGGGATTGTACGATCTTCCAAGCTTTCTGTAGGAACAACTACATGTACCTGATCCAACTGACGGAGTCCACTCATGTCAAACACATTCAGGAAAGTCCCACACCAGGAGCGGGCCAGGAGCTGAGCTCAGCCAGAGGGAAGGGCAATTCCCACTCAAGTAACTGGTCAGAAGAGCCATAGAGGGAGGGGGTGGCAGACACCAATGGAACCCCAGGCAAACCTGCCTGTGCCAACCTACCAGGCCACGAGCTAAACCCAGTTATTTCACAACAGCAGAGTGACTGCCTGGTGGAAACAGCAGGAAGTGTTAAGTTACACATAAGGGGGGCAATGACAGTCCTAACTTCATATTATAAAATATAACATATATATTATAACAATGGCTTCTGACTTATTACCGTTTACCCCACAATCATTGTCATTCTACAAAGAACTGAGATTAGTAACAATTGGACTATTAAGGAATCAAAATGAAAACACTGTTGTGCAGACCCAGGATGCCCATTGAGCACCACCTGCAACTCCGGTGCCAGCTTCCAAGCCAATATAAAGAAGCAATTAAAAAAGTAAACCAGGTAAAAACAAAAGAGCTTTTGTGGGCAGAGGAATTCGCTCAGTTCAGGGGATTTTTCTTCAGCATGAAGAGTATGAACCAGTTCAGGGAAGAGTAATCCAGAAACTTCAAACTTAATGCTGAAAGCACCTTGTGGCGCCTACAAGTACCACATTACTTATCCACAGCAAGAGAAGATTTTAAGGGTAAAAGCTATGTGAGCTGCTCTTTCCACCTGCCAAGAGATCACTGCAGAGGCACAAGCATTCACCAGTGTCTAAACCTACAGAACCACCGTTGTTCCTGAGGATGCTAATAAATAATCCAAGTCTCCTCATCTCCTGCTGCCCATTTTCCCCCCTCGCTTTCTATTATGCAAAACAAAAATATTATCATCCTCATAGCATCCTTCTTGAAAGGGATGCATTGCAAATACCATAAAGAAGTATTGTCATAATGAGGTTAATGACAATAGGGTTTCTAATATCAAAGAGCCAACATGCAGCTGCTTTCTAGTAGGGAGTGATACAGCACAGAGCTCCATAATGAGAGTAGAGAGTTTTTGGGTTACACATTTTAATGAGTCTGTAATAAGCAAACTACTACGGAAGCGGTGATTTGCATTTCACAGGCCTGTTTAGATAGAATACTTTAACACTCACTACATTGGACCAGGAAAATTAGCCCAACTTCATAAGGATTTAGAGTCTGAACATGCACAGGCCATTGCACAGAAGATTATATGCTTTTCAAGCCAAAAGAAAAGTGTTTGGGAATACACATGGGGAGAGAAAACTGAGGAGGAATGTAATACCTGTGCTTTTCTTGGCCTGTAGAGTAAGTAGAAATAACCAGTGTGTTTTCTTTTGCCTTATTTGATGTCTTAGTTTGCAGCTTGCAGTAGCGAAGCACATCACCACTGCTTGTGAAAGGTCTTCAGTAGCAAGCACAAGCTCATCCTGCAGCAGGATCAGCTCAGCAAAGGTTTGTTTTGTGACCTAAACCTGCAGCTGGCTCTGCTGCCTCAGTCTCTTCCCTCCTTCCTCATCTTACAGAGCCACAGAACAGTTTGGGTTGAAGGGACCTTAAAGCTCCTCCAGCTCCAACCCCTGCCATGGGCAGGGACACCTTCCACTAGAGCAGGTTGCTCCAAGCCCCTGTGTCCAACCTGGCCTTGAACACTGCCAGGGATGGGGCATGAATCTCGCAGCACGAATCCAGCCCAGAAGTTAAGAAATAAAAGCATCCGAGGTCCATGGTGTGTGTATATAGCACCACACTGCTCTCATTACAGCTCACTTGAAGAGATGTACCTTAAGAACAATGCATTCATCTATTAATGTTCCTTATGGGAGACATAATCAGCTTCATTAGAAGTCATTATTATGGTAAAACCCTGGAAAAAAGCATCATGTACAAGGAGGCAGCATGATCAATTAAAAATCTACACTATGTGACTAATATTGATGGATGTTTACAGGAACACCATGGGCACTCAGGCACTCCAGAGGGGTGGCAGATCCCACAGGCACTGCCCGCAGCATTCTCAGGGCTGTCTGGACCCATCAGCAAGCAAGGAGGGCTCTGGCATTCCCTAGAAGCAAGAAACACAACATATAGGTGCCACCACAAGCCAGTGAACACAACCACAGATGTCCCACCACTGCTGCTATGTGGTAGACCCCCATCCACACACCCTGGCCTGTACCACTCCAGGCTGCAGAGTTTCTACAGCAAACTGTGTAGAAAAACTGGTTAGAAGCCCAAAATGTTAACTTTGGAGGTTGAAATCTACTAAACTTCATGAATTGGCAACAATTATTTTGTGGAAGGGTTTTTTGGCTTACTCTGGAAGCACCCATCACTAAGCACTTGACAGTGCCCTCCGCTGCCCTGGCAGCCCCAGTTTGGTATGAAAGAGCACAGAACAGGTAGAGTGGGGTAGATACATCTTTCCCAGGTCACAAAACCCCTGCAGTAAAGGCTGCACCAGCTCTACCTGCCAGCAGATACCCAAGAGAACAAGAGCAGTGATGAAGGAAGACCCCCTGTAGTGCCCCCACACAGCCCCTGCCCCAGCACAAGGGCAGGGTGCAGCTCGAGCTGATGCCAACAGCCCCTTGCAGGGTGCAGGATGCCTTTGGATTGATGCCTTTATGATGTAGACACTCAAGTCCAAAAGTTGGACATTTAAGATTCAGCTGGCCAGGGTGCTGGGACACCTAACCTAGGTCATGCTTTGCCCAAGAAGAGTGGACCAGATGATCCGTGAGGACCCTTCCAACGTGGGATTCTATGATTTAGAGTAGTTCTCAGGCAATGCTGCACATCAAATGCGAGGCCAGGCTCTGGTGGCACCGTCTCCTTCCCCAAGGCTGAGCATCCTCGCCCATAAGGCCCAGGAAATTACAGCTTGTGCTTGGCAAGATGTTATTTTTAAGCCTTAGCAAACAAGGGCTTGATCTTCTTAAACAGTTTGGATCTGCTTTGCCATGCACATTCACAGCTCAACAGCTGACGGGTTTGGGGATGGATCTGGCACAGTCAAACAAGAATTGGGCTCAGTCAGGAATTCAGCTTGTGGAAGCCTCTAAAAGCTTTTTCCTCTGCATATACCAGTGTAAAAGTTGAGCACTCTTGTTCAACAGAACTAATACATCAGTTGCTGTGGAGTCAATAGCATTGATTTCAGTGAGGCCCAAGGTTTCACTCAGTGGCAGAGTTGTTCCAGGACAAGCTGGGTAAGAGGAGCTGGCAGCATCCAGGGAAAGCTTTTCCATGAGGATCCCAGCGGTGCCAAGAGTGCAGGAACCAGGGATAAGGTACTGAAGTTGCTCATTGTGAAGCACACTATGTTTGACCTCCCAGGAATTTTCGCTACAGCCTAATGTCTAGAAAAAAAAGGTACAGGAACATGTAGTTCCCCTCGGTGCCCAGGTATCCAACACACCTACAGGAGGAAGAAAGGGCTACTGAAATGCATTCACAGCAGCTATTGCTTGATAACTTATGATAAGCAGAAAGAAGAAAAACAAAGTACACAGTAATACGTAGTCTTGAGGTGGAAGAGTGAGAAGGAAGCAGAGTCCAACAGGAGGCTTCATGGCAGATTTAGACCCTCCCGTTGCCGTATGGAGGCTCAGCTCTGCTTCTTACCTGCGGATCTTCATTTGAGCATAATGACCTGCACCCACACCACTGTGAGCCCACCACACTGTGCACAGGTCCTGCTGCTACCCCAGCAGCTCCAAGCCTCCCACTCAGCAGCAGAAGGCTCCAGTTGTCATTAAGCCTTCACAGAGCTGTTAGCTGCATGATCAAATAAAGAGATACGGTAATTTACAGCAGTGAGCTATCATCTCTTTTAAATAAAGACTTATTGCTTCCTCCTTCAGCAAGGACTTCAGCGCGCTGGGCTGGCTCTTCCTTGAAGAGCAGCGATATCTCACTCGGGACTAAGCAGAAACATGTAAAAGCAGAAGGTACATTCAAGAGAACACTCAAGGAGGGGATGGTGCAGCTGGGTGCATCGAGCAGACACTCACTGCAGCGTGGTTTCCTCTGCCTTAGCACTCCTTTCTCCTTCAATCACATCACAACCTGAAGGGATCTTTGCTATTGCGGAACACCCACCGCATTCAGCAAGTCCTGGCGTGGCTGCGCCTGTAAAACCGCGTGGGGAGAACAGATATTCCCAAAAAGCTGTGATAAAAGCCAGGAAAGGGGGATACCCTCCGCAGCACACACTGAGAAGCTCCCGATGGCGAGCTCCAGACACAACCTTTACAGCCTTGTCTCCCGTGCGTGGGTCTGATCTGTCCCTGCCACGTTTCGGACGCGGCCGTGCGCAGGAGGCAGCCGGGCTCAGCACATCCGAAGGAGCAGCACTTGCTGAGCCCACTGTGTGCACTGGTTTAAAAACAGCACATGGGAACAACAGTCCCCTGCCCTGCCGGGGTGGGAACAGCACAGGGAGGGAGAGCCACGGGGCAGCGAGCGGCAGCGCCGGGAGCAAGGCTTGCTTAGATGGAAGAGGGACACTCGCGTGTGTGCTCCTCATCCACGGCGCTTGGAAACGGCATCAATAAGGCAAACCCTTGGCGCCAGGATCAAGCCCTGTGCCTGGACACGCATGGTCCTGGAGCCAGGAGCTCAGTTAAAAGGTTTTAAGCTACTTCTCTGAAGACTTTTACAGCGGAGGCCCCACGAAGCACCTTACCAAGAACTAACCAGTAGATGGCAGGGCTGCAAAGCGTGATAAGATCCCACGAGCTCCTTTTCCTCCAGCGAGGAGAGACACAATGATATTTTAAAGACAAATGTTTTTATACTTTAACTACCCTAACAGGATCTATTAGTGCAGATGGAGAGATATTCCAAAGAGTTATGGCTGCGGGATTACAATTAGTACACCAAGCCACCCAGATCAGGGAGATCCATTCGAGTCAAAGCTCTTTCTCAAAACCAAATAAAACAGAACATCTACTAAAGTGCAGGTAATGTCTCTACAGCAATATCCAGCTCACTTTAGGCACCAGCTTGGTCAATTTAGGACTATTCCCATCAACATGTTTGTTAGGCAGTAAAGACATCAGAAGCATGAGCATGTACCAGGACCTGCTTCCAGCTCCACAGAAGATAAATACCATGTTCCCTCCTTTCATTATCTCTTCCATAAGGTGATCCCTGCCTCTTGCCCACATCAGTCACACACCATCCTCATGGCTGTGCACCACGGACCCCACTATAACGCTATTGCAACGCAAAATACCATTTCTCAAACATATGAGGTCTTCATATCACTTTCCACGGGGGACAACCTGAGCTGCTCACGCTCAGTGGAGCAAACCCAGTGCGGAGCAGCACCAGGCAACGCTCCTGCGTGTGAAGGAGCAGAGGAGGGGACCTGGCCCACATCAGCAGTGGCCTGAGGATGCACAAGGACACTTCTCTCCAGGATATCTCGACTGTTTCAGGCCAGGACTCCTTCCCGCAGGCAGCGCCGCTCAGCAGAGTTTTACATTTGCCTGATTTTAAGAGCTTTACAGAAATCTCGTTTTGAATTATTTTGTTCAGTCTTATTTTGTTCATCCTGGAGAAGAGAAGGCTCCTGAAGGGGACACCTTAGAGCAGCTCCAGTACCTAAAGGGGCTCCAGGAGACCTGGAGAGGGGCTTTGGACAAGGGATGGAGGGACAGGACAAGGGGAATGGCTTGAACCTGCCAGAGGGGAGACTGAGATGAGCTCTTGGGCAGAAGCTCTTCCCTGTGAGGGTGCTGAGGCGCTGGCACAGGGTGCCCAGAGAAGCTGTGGCTGCCCCATCCCTGGCAGTGTTCAAGGCCAGGTTGGACACGGGGGCTTGGAGCAACCTGCTCTAGTGGAAGGTGTCCCTGCCCGTGGCAGGGGTTGGAGCTGGAGGAGCTTTAAGGTCCCTTCAACACAAACCAGGCTGGGATTCTGTGACTTTAAGAGCATTTGTAGTATTACTTTTAAGCCAATAGAATTGATTTTTGATTCATTTCATCTCAGTGGGGCAGCTTGCTTTACTTTACTCTCATGAACTTCGAAGTCAAAGCAGCTCTTTTCCCTACTTCCCAACACAGATCCCGCAGGAACTGCAGGAGGGGTTTGCTCACAAGGGTTTGACTGGGCTGCAACACCAGGGGTGTCCCAGGCTGCTGCCCACCGAAGTGGTTTGGGGTATCTGCACTCCTGAGCACTGCCAGAGAACACCCACAATGGCTGGTTTGGTTTCCTTACAATGCCCAGAAAAGATATTTCTTGACTTTGGCCTCACCACCATGAAATTATAGGTCTAAGATTACATCCCTGAGGCATTCCAGCTGTAACGAGCAGATTCCAATCTGCATCTGTGGACACAGACTGCAACAAAACCCTTAAGAGCACAGTCATTAGATGGTCAGCTACAAAGTGTGGGAGATGCTCTCCACACAGCACAGCTCTGGGCTCCTACAAACAAGCCCTGTTAAGAAACAACCCTGCCACCCTTTGCAGTGAAGAAAGACAAAGTTGCAGCAATTTGCTTTATTTCCCTGCCCCACTTGCCTTTTTGGCATGTGTCAGTCCACATTTAACTTCTGGATTTGGACCTTCTTCAGGTTTTTGCCATAGGAGCGGTAGCACAGAGGGTTTTACCCCCCTTCTGCGGGCACAAGCCAGAATAGGCCACCCAGAAATCCTCACTTGGCCTCCTAGCACCCACCTCCCATCTCCACACCACCCTCATAGTAACTTGGAGCAAGCCCCCTAAAGCACAGCACATTATCACATGCACATGAAGTGTTTCCCTCAGAGGAGGCAGTACAAGCTCACACATGCTCTCACTGTCCAGCGTTAGTGGGGCACAAGAGGTTTCTCACCCTCAGACACCAACTCTCAGGATGTCACATTAAGCTACTTACTTCAACTTCTGCATGAATCCACAGGTTCTCCACACAGTGTAGCACCCACTGCTCCAAAAGGAGGGTCTCCCCCATCTCTAACACCCAAGGGTGCATCTGGTTGAGCTCCCACCAGCGTCAGGGAAGGGATGTCACCACAAGGCTGGCACATCAATGCTGCCACATTACCACTCCCCCTCGGATAAATCCAGACATCAGACTCCTCTTATAAACACAACATCCCAAAACTCACAGATTATTGTGCTTTTGAAACATCCAAGTTTAACACTTCAAAGCTTTCCCCATTTACTTACCATGCGGAATGCAACAGGTCCCATCCATCCCACCAAAACAAGCAACCTTCTCAGCAGCAGGACCAGGTGTCTCCCTGCACACCTCTTGAGTGCAAATGAGGAAGAACAACCCCTCACTAACACAACCCCAAAAAGGCCCTAAGTGTTCAGGAGCCACCAAATAAACCCTCACTGGGATTATTGCACCCACCTGAGCAGACCCTTCTGTCCCTGATGAAGCGATCAGCAGCACCTGGTACATCATGTGCCTCTGCCCAGCTTTGCTGGTAAGTGAGGGCACCAGACCCTAATTATTTCTTACCCAATCTACCCGTCCACACCTGAGTGGATTAATTTTGGGGTGCTCTGTGAGTGCTACACAGCTGGGGATACATCACCCCTTCGTACATGTGATGGTCATGGCAGAGGGGTTGGAACTAGATGATCTTAAGGTCCTTTCCAATCCAAACCGTTCTGTGATTCTATGATTCTATGCTGCAGTGCAGCCAGGGAGCTCCTGCAGGGCCTGGTTCTCTGAATCTACACAACAAGGTCTCTTCCAGTGACAAAGGAGGAGTTACCTGCCCAGATTGCTGCCAAAACCCCAGGTGCAGCCCATTCTGCACGCACGGAACACCCATGCAGCACAGCTGGACTGACCCAGCTTTCAAAGCCACGTTGGACACAGGGGCTTGGAGCAACCTGCTCTAGTGGAAGGTGTCCCTGCCCGGGGCAGGGGTTGGAGCTGGAGGAGCATTAACGTCCCTTCCAACACAAACCAGTTGTGATCCTATGATTCTAAAGCCCAGTTGCTGATGAAAACCCAGTGGCCTGGGCTGGTGCTGGTACAGGCAATACACTGATGTGCAGTGGTGGTGTCATGCCCAGGGCTCGTGGTGCACACATGGCCAAGCCTGTGCAGCCCCCAGAACACTCCAACACACCAAATCACTCACAACCACTTTCATCTGGGAAATCACAGCAAGAAGCATGGCACCGCATCACTGGATGGAGCCCTCGGAGCCATGGCGTGGTGTCACCCACAGCCCAGGCAAACACGCCATCCTGTCTCCTTGAAGAGGTTCCCAGGCCGTGTCTGCACCCCAGCCTCATGCCGTCCACAGCACACCCCAGCCCGCTGGGGAAGGGGTGACCTCCGGGTTACCCAAGGGGTGTCTTGCTGTGCGTGGTAGAGGCTGAGCAGAACATCAGCACTGCATCCCACTGGCCAGGGACATGTTCTGGGCTGTCCAACTGGAATGATGGCTCCTGGGATGGGGGGCATGGGTGCTCCTGCTTCCCACCCATGGGCTCGGGGCACTGACACGGGATGTGTGGAGCTGTCTTACACTGGTAAATATCACTGCTTAGTGTGATCTGAACTATGAGGTTGACTCATTGCTCCTTACAAGATGGTGCTTCACTTGTCCAAGCTCAGCCCAGTGCCAGTGGATCCCACAGCAAACCACGAGCAGGACAGTTTATGTCAGAGCAGGGGTCAAGCCCCAAAATTTGGCTCCATTCATCAGCTGGTGCAACTGTTGGTCGCAAGAACGTTGTTGCATCACAGCTTCAGCCACCGCTGGGGCTTCTTTGGTGTTTGGCAGCTCATCTGGTTCCTGCTTGGATCAAACACTGCAATGAATTCACCGAGCAGCGAATCCCACTGCCTGGGGCAGTCCAGAGCATGAGGTCTGGGGCCTAACGGTGAAGGTTTGGTACATTTGTATAGGAAATAAGGAGCAAATTGCATCAGTACGAACAGAGGAAACCTTGTAACAGTCTTCCAATACCTAAAGGGGCTCCAGGAAACCTGGAGAGGGGCTTTGGACAAGGGATGTAGGGACAGGACAAGGGGAATGGCTTGAACCTGCCAGAGGGGAGACTGAGATGAGCTCTTGGGCAGAAGCTCTTCCCTGTGAGGGTGCTGAGGCGCTGGCACAGGGTGCCCAGAGGAGCTGTGGCTGCCCCATCCCTGGCAGTGTTCAAGGGCAGGTTGGACACAGGGGCTTGGAGCAACCTGCTCTAGTGGAAGGTGTCCCTGCCCGGGGCAGGGGTTGGAGCTGGAGGAGCTTTAAGGTCCCTTCAACACAAACCAGGCTGGGATTCTATAAATCTATGATTAATTAATCAGAAAAGCTCAACGAGAGTTGTTGTGCATCTTTATCACCCACCTTTTTTCTTTTAATCGATATGATACGTTGTGTCCATACCCAAAAAGAACTCCAGGAAGCCCCATGGGCTCTTTCATTCCAGGGATCAGGTCTGATGGTCTCAATGATTCATAGAGGATCACTGAAGCAGTCACGAGGCCTCTGGAAATCGCAGCTCCCAGGATTTAAGCATTAGAAGGAAGTGTGCTGTTATGTGTAACAAGTGATTATATGGCACTTAAACAGGAAATCAGATGCTTCTTATGCTGCAGTACGTTAGGAAAAGAAACACGGTAATGGGCGAGGTGAGAGGTGGTTAATACCATAATGTTTCCCTGTACGCTACTGGTGGAACCATTCTGGGATATTGCATACAATTCCTAGCATATACATACATGAAAATGTCTCTGAAATATATAACGCTCGCTGAAATGTTGCATGAGGGAGTAAAAGATCACTGTCTGCTACTGTCTGAAAGATGATAAATACCACGTGAGGAGGTGGCTTTTTTCAGATGATCAAACTTGAGGTGATTGTGAGGAGCGGGATTAGGGCGAGAGCCGCTGCTTTACCCAGATTTACAGATGCTGCAACTGATTGCAAGAGCCTCCCAGCTTCCCACTGAGACAAATACACAATTACCAGCCTGCCTGGATACTTTGGTTAGTTTGAAAATGCAAGTTATAAAGGAGAAATGGCACAGGATGGATAAAGAGCATCTTGCAAGTCATTGCTTTATTTATGTCCCTTTATTTTGAGCATCTGAGCTTGTCAGGGAAAGTTTGAAGATGTTAAAAACACTGATTAACTTGAGGAATGTGCTGGAGCCCTGAAGCCCCCTTGCCTGGATCATCAGGACCTGGGCTGGGCAAACCACTGTGCAGGCAGCCTGGCATTGGCCAAGGCTCTCAAAGTCATAAAACAAGGCGTTTTCCTTCCCATTTCTATTATTCTTCTGCTAATTTTAATTTATCAAGTTAAATAAAGTTAATAAACATCACACAGGCACGTGTGAACTGTTGGTACCTTTCTCAGGAAGGGGTGAGGATGCTGATGCTGATGTTGATGATGCTGATGATGCTGATGCTGCTTCCTCGCACCCCAACCCAGCACTGGACCCCCACCGTGGCTGGGGCTGTGCTGGGAGCAGCAGGACCCCAGGCTGCGAGAGAAATGCCCAATCTCCCCTCAAAAGCTCTCTCTAATTGAAGCACTGTGAGGGCAGTTGTAAAACCTGACAGCTTTACATCCGCGTTGTAGAGACAGAACTGAAGAGTTCCTCATCCACTCTGATCAATTTTTCCCTTTTTCGTGCATTAAGAGTTGTAGATAAATTGCACTGTGGTGTTTTAAATTGCTGAACAGCTCCAGGTGAACTTTACAGGTGTCAGCTGGTGTCTATAAACTGTCCAAGAGTCCTATAAAAGACTGTGAAACAAGAGCAAAATTAGGAGATAAATCTATCACTTACAAAAAAAGAAGCCAGAGAAGCATATTTGCAGCATTACTTTTGAACAGAGCATTGGAATGGAGAATTGCAGGTAGCAAAGACCTTCTGGCAATGTGAATATTCAAGGTGCACTAATTAATTACTTTAAATATCCCCCAAATTCTTGCTTTCTGGAATCTGGGATGTTGTGATGCCAGCTTCAGTCCTGTGCTGATGCACTAGAACAGAGCATAGGGGGTTGTTTTCAAACATAAGTCTTATTTCATTTCTAAGCTTCAGTGTCATTCCACTAAAATAAAAGCAATAAATAATAATTACCTCTGCCTTCTATAATTTCTATTAGTGAAAGAGGGTTAAACATTTGTGCCTTTTAAAAGCTGAGCATCTGATGGTGAAGTCAATTCAATGAGGAAAACACAACTTTCGCTTGCTAGTAGCACACAGAGATAAGCAGATTGGGGCTATAATTCCACCCAAAACAAAGCAGACAAATAAACCCACACTAAAATCTATTATTTAGTGGGTTCAAAACGTATCTCGGCAGGTCTACGAGGTGCTGACACTTGGGACCAGTCATTTAACCCCAAGAGGAATGGAGGCTCACAGCATATTCTAACTCGTTTCCTGCTTTATTTGCTGTTCGCGTTCAGCCAAAGTTCATTTTTCATGAAGCTGCTCTAACAGCAACAGTGTCCACTCCCAGAACTTATGCTGTAAAAATATGGAATGTGAATGGAAACAAACAGCAAGATACGCCTGGGTGTGCTCCTGCTTTGGCTTTCTGGCTGCAAAACACAATCCCCGATCCGCTCTGACTCAGAACTTTGCATGATACAGCAGGGACAGGGATGAGGTGTCAAAGGCTCTGGGTATCCAAGTCTCAACACGAGCCACTGCAGGGATGCTGGACACAGAGCAGGAACAGGAGCAAGGGGAAGAAACAATTTGGGTTTGTGCCAATCCTTTCATTTCTAAATCAGCTTTTGATGGGCACATGTGGGATATAAACTTGCTCAAGGGGATCAAAACCCTTGTCTTTAAGGTCCCTTCCTACTTTAACCGTTCCCTGATTCTATGCTTACCCAGAAATATTCACCATATTTCCCCTTATAACTTCTCCTTCATGTGGAATCCCAGCCTGGTTTGGGTTGGAAGGGAGCTTAAAGCTTGTCTAGTTCCAACCCCCTGCCACGGGCAAGGACACCTTCCACTAGAGCAGGTTGTTCCAAGCCCCTGTGTCCAGCCTGGCCTTGAACACTGCCAGGGATGGGGCAGCCACTTACTTCATGTACAACTCAGAATGTGAGCTCAGGGAGTCAACTAAGATACAGGTTTGGGAAAAGCTGGTTTATATTTATTATTCACGTCCTCTGCTAGGATAAGAACACAGTAGGCTCACGTAATTGAAGCAGATAACTCCAACTTACTCTGCCTGCAAGTGTATCGCCAGGCACATACATCTTGATTAGGCCATTTTCCTTTTAAAAAGGAAGCGTTTTTGGATCGTGGGGTCTGAGATCATTTCCAGCAGCGTCTGCTGGTGGAGCGCTCTGCTCGCGGTATTTAAATTCAGTTATTCTCTTTGCTGTTGTTTGTTTTGGGTTTTTTCTAATGCTCCCGTTTTCCTCCCTCGTCCCAGCTGTCTCCATCAGCAGGTCGCAGCACTTTTGCACTAGCAAACAGGCCCGGAGGCAAACATTCCCTGTCGCTGCTGGTTCTTGTTAGAATTCCTGATGTGGAGGGAGAGGCGGCTGCCTGACAGGGCTCCCCGCCCGGTGGGGAGGTTGCTGTGATTTTGGCTGGTGTGGTCCCCTTTGAGCGCT
>NW_009944064.1:40076-41989 GCF_000696875.1 Nestor notabilis
CAGGGGACTCGAGCCCATGCACAAAGACTGTTCCTTAAGGAAGGGGCTACTGCTCCAGTCAATGTCCTTTTACATCCCTGACACTTCCCACTAAAGTATTTAACCTCCAGCACTGTGTGCTGTTGATTCAAAAGGCTGGAACAGAACCCAGCTTTCTTTTCCAAAGAGCACAATGGGCATGTGGAAAATAGATGATGTTTTACATTATAAAGAGTGGGTTGGTGATGCTCCTTGCAGCAGGAGAGTGGCACAATCAGAATCACAGACTCAGACTGGTTTGTGTTGAGGGGACCTTAAAGCCCATCCAGCTCCAACCCCTGCCCCGGGCAGGGACACCTTCCACTAGAGCAGGTTGCTCCAAGCCCCTGTGTCCAACCTGGCCTTGAACACTGCCAGGGATGGGGCAGCCACAGCTTCTCTGGGCACCCTGTGCCAGTGTCCCACCACCCTCACAGGGAAGAGCTTCTGCCTCAGAGCTCATCTCAATCTCCCCTCTGGCAGGTTCAAGCCATTCCCCTTGTCCTGTCCCTACATCCCTTGTCCAAAGCCCCTCTCCAGGTCTCCTGGAGCCCCTTTAGGCACTGGAGCTGCTCTAAGGTGTCCCCTTCAGGAGCCTTCTCTTCTCCAGCTGCCCCAGCCCAGCTCTCCCAGCCTGGCTCCAGAGCAGAGCTGCTCCAGCCCTCACAGCAGCCCCGGGGCCACCTCTAGACCTGCTCCAGCAGCTCCACGTCCCTCTTGTGCTGGATGTTTCATCCATGCTGACTTCACAAAACCCACAAAATTCTTTTTTTCTCTCCAAACAGGAACACTTGTAAAATGTGTGTATTTTTCACAGCTTTCCGGGCATCAGCTGTGAAACCTTCCCCTGAACATACCCCCATGGACTGAGCTCTACCAACCCATGCCATCAGTATACTGCAAAACAATTAATGTCCCACTCCTGGGACTTTACTCCTGGGGGAATTCCTGAGGCCACCACTGGAGGTTCCAGCTGGATCACCAAATTCAGGTCCTCTCTCCATGAAACACCTTCCACTGGACTCTGGGCCACAGCACCTCCACTGACCAGACCTGCAATGGGGACACACCAGGGCACTGGAGAGCGGAACCAGTGCTGTATTTTCTTTTCCTGGTCTAACCCCAAGTTTAAACACCTCCAGCACATCTGGACTGCTGGTTCCCAAGCTGTCACGCTGGTGCAAGCAGCAGCAGAGCTTGTCCATAGGCAAATGCAGCAGAAGCAACCCTGTGTGAAATCACAGTGCCCAGGACAAGCTGACAGCTCTGTGGTGGACCAGGGTAGTGTTGGCCACAGGCATCATCCACATACTCACCCCAGACACTGGTCTGATGCCCCCAAATCTCTGCGGATGGGGTCCTCTCTTTACCCCGAATTAAAGCAAATTGAACCAGAAAGTAGCTTCTAATAATGAATATTACTTGAATTTATATATATAGACCTATCTCTTTACAGAGATGGAGCTCCATTCCCAAACTGTGCCTTCACTTCACTGCAGGAACCTGCCTGACATGGCAACTGCTACTTTCTTCCTAAATACCTTCACGTCTTGTAAACTTACATCACTTACAAAGATGTCTCATCACTAGAGAGCATCCCTGTAGCACCGAGCTTGCTTGTCGCAGCGGTTGTCACCTCCTGGAGGATTAACCAGCGCTGCAGGAGTTCACGGACTGGGCTGGCAGAGGGAGGAAGGGACGAGCAGGAATAACCCGAACAGTTTATCCCGGGTTCTTTGTGCGCTGCCCCGCCAGCACGGCCACGCAAGCTTCCAAATCCGACATCCGTGGAGCTGGGAAGTTCTTGGAAGCTCCAGCCCGGGAGCGCGGGAAGGGGGAACTTTGGATGTGATTTCAAATAGTCCGGTACTTTCGAAAGACGTGATTTCTGCCCC
>NW_009944065.1:0-5310 GCF_000696875.1 Nestor notabilis
GGTGAGGCACTGGAATGGGTTGCGCAAGGAACTTCTGAACGCTCTATCCTTGGCAGTGTTCAAAGCCAGGTTGGACAGAGCCTTGGGCGACATGGTTTAGTGCGAGGTGTACCTGCCGCCGGCGGGGGGTTGGAACTAGATGATCTTAAGGTCCTTTCCAGCCCTAACTATTCTATGATTCTATGCTTGAGAGGTGGGCCAATGCCAACCCACTGAAGTTCAGCAAAGCCACATGCAAAGTCCTACACCTGGGTTGGGGCAATCCCGGGCACAGCTACAGGCTGGGCAGAGAAGAGATTCAGAGCCCCAGCCTGGACTTGAATACTGCCAGGGATGGGGTTTCCTCAACTTCTCTGGGCAACATGTTCCTGTGTCTGACCACCCTTGTAGTGAAGAATTTTTTCCTAATATCTAATCTACATCTACCCTCATTCATGGTAATTTTAGTGAATTTTTAATCCTGTGCTATGAGGCAGAGTAGGGAATTGAACCGCAAAGCTCCTGGCAAATGGAAAGTCACATATGCACAAGTATATGCAGAATCTGGCTTTTAGGGAGCGCCATTTGTACAGTGGTACTGGAGATGCTTGGTACATACACTAAGTTACTGGGAATTTGTAGACAACAGTAATCCTTAAAATAATTTGCGAGCTCTCTACTTATACTCTCCACACTTATATTCCAGTTGCTAGCAGGTGATTTCCACTGTCAGATACTTCAGAAAAGAACAGGCAGTATAGGAGAACTCGGTGTCCTCAAACACTTTGTGAGCCTTCTTAGTGTACTTACAGTGTCTTCTGTATGCCAAAGCCATCACAACCTTATCAGACCACCCATCAAGACATTATCTTGACCCTGCACTTTGATGCACCATTTTGCTAAGCGTGATGGCTTGAAATCCTGTGCACAAAGCCCAGTGTCTATTTCAACAAGTGTGTTTCCCTGCAGTCTGGAAAAAATCTTCAGCAAGGTTAAGCAATTCAAGACAATCAGTGCTTAATTTATTTCTCTATAACCAATCCAAGCAAGGGAGTTTTTTAGAGGTTAAATTCCTTCCATAGACTTCACAGTGACTGAAATTATGAAAAGGAACTTTCTAATTTCCCTCCACTCACTTGAAGCAACAATTATGTTCTTAGACTTGAATCAAACCAACAGAGATGTTGGCAGATCACTGTCTACTGCCTAAGAGCATTAATTGTAACTAATAGCTACTGTTACTGTAGTACACAGCAAAAATAATTGAACTTGCAGTTATAGACTTTTTTTTTTTCTTCTTAAGGTTTTTTTGTGGCTTTTTTTTTTTTTAACTTTTAAAGAAAGATCATGAAGTGGTGAAAGTTAATGGGAGAAAAAAAATAAAAGGAAAAAATATCAGAACTGCATTTATTCACCTTGCTACCACTCCAGGTACTACAGTGCTCCCCCAATGTAATTTCCTCTTAATCATGTTATAAGATCTGTTTTGTGTTGTTTGGGCTAAATTGAGTCTGAGGTAAAAAATAAGTAGAAGGGTCAGAAAGGGATGGACCAGACTTTCAGAGTAATTTGTTCTTAAAGAATGCAGTCTAAATTCCCGGAAAATCAGTACCATCTCCAAGAAAAGTTCACTTTCATCTAATTTAATAAAGTATCACAAAAAAATATAGAGAGAGCATCAGCCTTGACACTAGATTTCCTGCATTTTACTTGTCCACTTTTCACAGATAACATTATTTAAAGCAGTATCACCTATATAATATCAGGTTTGAAATATTTTGAAAAAAATCTTTTTTCAGACTTGTAGTTCATGCTTTAAAAAATATTTGTACAGATTTATCCAAGAAGATTAGGAATCATTCCTGATGCTTAAACTGCACACATGAAAAAATAATGCTTAATTTCATTTTTAAAGTATCTAGTCAGTTTGAGTAAATGCAGTAAATCAAATGTAAACTAAAAAAGTTTTACAGTAATACAGTAATATAATTTCTGTAAGTAGTATTATTTCTGAAAAAAAATCCTAAAATTTAGCCTAGCATATAATTAAAGTACATTTTTAGCAAGTATGCTATGCCTGCCTAAAAATACTAAGAGTAATGTGATGAAACTAAATTGATGATGGTATGCCACAAAATTAACCAATTTATAATTTTGAATCTTACCTTGGCTTCTTCCCTTTATAATATCAAAAATGAATGTATTTATTACTGTAAAACTACACATATGAAACAAAGGAGCCTTTAAGAAAACTGGCTTTAGCTGCTAACAGAACTTTAACCCTTTCCTTAACAAATAAAAATGTCTACCTTTTTCCACTACGCCTTATGGACCATAAATGTCATTCCTCCTCAAATAATTAAAATGAAAAGATAAAGCATTCCAGCATTTGAGGGCCAAAACACACAAGCAGCATTTTAAGTCAGTCGGGAAACCTACTCTGGAGCCAAAAGTCTAACAAGAGGAAGTCAAATCTTTCCCTTTTTTCACTGTTCAGGTAACTGAATAGCTGTACCTTATCTGAATTCTTACGAATATCTAAATTAAAAAAATCTTGATTAAGAGAACAATCTTACCTTCAAACCTTCAACTTCCACCACTATAAATTATTTTTATTCTGTTACATAAATATAGAAAATTACAGAGTGCAAATGTAAGATATATTTTAGACAGCTAATGAAATATCATCAGTGATTTAAGTTTATACAGTATTACCAGAAATCTTATTTTGTATTTTCCTTGGATATCCATTTAAACATCATTAGTCAAGACTCAGCTTTTACCTGAAAAAAGAAACCATCTTATAATGAGGAAAATAAAAAATGTTAAGAAGCATGTATAAAAAAGACCTATTACAATCATTAAAATTGGGTTAAGTACAATTTCATAATTAGGGGATTCTGATTTATAATATTTTACTATGTATTATACAATCTAAGAAAATACAAAATTGTAAAGAAAAATAAATCAGAAAAAAAGAAAGCATGAGAGGTTTAATGCTGCAATGAAGGATTTTACAAATCACATAATGAATTTGAAGATAATCTGAAATGCAAAGCATGCTGCACAGTGTAAAGGAAGAGATTTTTTTTTCCTGATAATGTTCTTAAGGCACAAAACCATGAGGAAATAATACTACTTTTGCATGAAGATACATACAGCTAACAATACAGATAAGTACTTCAAATATAAGAACATCATTATCCTTTGGGTTGGCTAAGATTGATCCCAGCTCAGGTATGATATAAGACCTAACATAGCGTACAACATTAAGAAACACTGAATTTATGGTCTCGGTTCTTCTAGGATTTACTTCAACAGGCAGGAGCTTCTCTGCCACGGACTGAAGAAGGCTAACCTTCCCCATGACACCCATATGCAGGTACAAGAAGGGTAGAAGACCTCTGCCCTTAGACCTCGTCATCAAGTCTTCTTCAGCTCCACTGGAAGGCATTGCCTTTTTGCCCATGGCAACAAAAAAACCAGCTATACTTGCACCTCATTAAATCTGAAACCATGGCTGACCAGTATGCTGCCAAATGAAGACAGAAGAGAATGCTCCTCAGACCCTTATCTCCACCAACCTGTACATGCATTTTAGACTGCAAAACATGATAACTACCAGAACTGCAAAAATTAAAACAAAAAGTATTTCCAAATATTTGTTTTCATGAAGATGGTTAAGCTATTTGTGTACTACTCCTGCATTCCTCTCTGTCACTGTTGATGTAAAGCTTGGTATGACAGTCCTGTGTATGTATAAGTTCATCTCTACCCAGAGTAGTGAAAGACATCTCTGCATTTTTACATTGATTAATTTACACCACGTAGTTACTTTGCTCTGGAAGAGCTCCTAGTGAAGTCCTTCAGCCTGCCTGCAAGTGATACAAGACACATTGTGAGACTTCTCTTTCTTCATTAGTAGCATTGCAAAAACTTGGCTGCTATTAACCCATTATAAGATCTGTCTGAAGTACCTCTGCAGGTACACAACAACTGGGGAATGTACAGCAAAGGTGGAAACAGCAAAGATAAGCAAAGGTATGGATCTGCTTCTGTTTGAGAAGAGATTAGTTGTGGTGAGTTGACTATGGCTGGATGCCAGGTGTCCACCAAGCCTCTCTATGACACTGCTCCTCAGCAGGATGGGGCAGAAGAGAAAGTAAGATGGGAAAAATCTCATAGGTCAAGATAATGGCAGTTGAATAAAGTAAAAGCAAAGGCAGTACACAGAAGCAAAGGAAAACAAAAGATTTACTCTCTACTTCCTATCAGCAGGCAATGTCCAGCCATTTCCTGGTAAGCAGGGTGTAGTGATCGTTCCAGAAGACAAACAAATAATAATGTAATAATGAATGTCGCCCCTCCTTCTGCTTTCTTCTCTAAGCTTTTACTGCTGAGTGGACATCATATGGTATGGGACATCCTTTTGGTCAGTTTGGGTGAGCTGTCCTGGCTATGTCCCCTACCAAGATATTGCCCAGCCCTAGCCTGCTGGTAAGGAGAGAATGTTGGACAGACAGCCTTGAGGCTGTGTGAGCACTGCTCAGCAATAGCCAAACCACTGGTGTGTTATCAACACCTTTCTGGCTACCAGTACAAAGCACAGCACAATGAAGGAAAAGGTAAAACTAATACCATGATAGATAGATAGATACATTGATAGATTGATAGACAGATAGTCACTCTTTGATCTTGTGTATTTTTGGACTGCAGAACCGTCTATGGAAATTAAATCCATTAATTCATTATGCACTGTATGAAAAATCCTTGCTTTTTCTTGTTTTATACATGCTACCTGGTAATTTGATTTAATGATACATGACATTTACGAGAAAAAGTGCATAATTATTTTTCTACTCAATCCCAGCATGATTTCATACACTTTTACTGTACTCATCTTTAGTCACTTCTTTTTTCTTACTGAAGCCTTAGTCTAGTTAGATTTCCTTGCCCAGACACCACTCCATACCTATGATCAAGCTGTCATCCCTCTCCAATGTTTTATAGAACTATAAAGCTTGAAAATGCATTTTCACAGTTTTAGCAGACAGTTTAGAGACAAGCCCTACACATGAATAGGTAAGACTGGTTTTCTCCAGCATGCCTGTCTTTGGATTTATCATTACCGAATTTCATCTGCTGTTTTATTACTGACTTACTCAGTGTCTTAAAACCATCCACTTCTGAGTATACTCCCCTGAATAGTTTAGTATCACTAGAAAACTTTATCACCTCCCTATACTGGGATGAATAACTGTGGAATTCCACTATCCTACTATTGCAAATATTTTATTTGCAATATAAATGTTTTATAAATATTTATATTTA
>NW_009944066.1:0-3614 GCF_000696875.1 Nestor notabilis
AGAGTGGTGTGGTCACCTCTTGCCTCTGTGCAAGTTGGACTAGATGTTTGTTGTAGGTCCCTTCCCAATGAACTATTCTATTCAATGCTGTGCTGTGCTGTGCTGTGCTGTGCTAGCCTATCCTATCCTATCCAGATATCCTACCCACAGCTCTGCTGTGCTGTGCTGTGCTATGGTATTCCATTCTAATCCCTGCACTGACCATTAGTCAAATAATGATGAGCCTGTTATTTGCCTGAAATGTCAGATGTTTATTCAGCTACAGAATCATTTTTAAAGACACACAATGGTTCCAAGTGGAAACAGGGTTTAATTTCATTTCATGTATTTCATTTAATTTCATTTCACGTTAGGAAGATATTCCTCACACTGAGGGTACCTATAAGGTGGCACAGACTCTTGCCCAGAGAAGCTGTGGCTGCCCTATCCCTGGCAGTGTTCAAGGCCAGGTTGGACACGGGGCCTTGGAGCAACCTGCTCTAGTGGAAGGTGTCCCTGCCCGTGGCAGGGGTTGGAGCTGGAGGACCTTTAAAGGTTCTTCCCAACCAAAACCATTCTATGACTTTATGACTCTGTGACTCTGCCACAAGCAGTGGGGAGCCAGGCTGGTGTCTGAGATAGCTTGGATGAGTTTCTACGTTTGTCCTGTCGCTAGGAGGGAGTGGCTGGAAGAGGTGAGGAATCTGGAGTGAATATGGATTTCCCTGAGTCTTGGATGCTCAGTTTGAGTCTGAAGCAGGCCTGGTTTTGTCCCTTAGCTGGAAGGGAATCAGCTGCTGGTGAAAATGGAGGCCCCAAAGGAGGCTGGTACCTGGAAGCTGTGCTCAGAACACTTGCTCTGGTAGCAAAAGCGGTTTTCCCCTGGAGACAGACTAAGCACAGTCGATGGGCTGCCTTGTCTTGTCTGAGGAATTGTCTTGTCTAGGAAATGTCTACTTGTAAAGAGGAACCAGCTCATCCTCTTTTCCAGGGGGTGGGTCCCATTTCCAGGACTTTGCTCTCTCCTGAGATCAATCTTTCTCTTTGGTGCTCATTGGCAGAGGTCTTGGGGCCCATTTGGAGAAAAGCCTGTTGTGTGTGAGCATTGTCAGACACGTGGTGGCGTGCTTGAATTCCTGCCCAGTGAAAACAGCAACTGAGAGTGCTTTGCAGCAAGGGGCTGTTTTGGGGATGTGGGAACTGTTTAGCTCTGTGTGCCAGCTGTAGGCTTTCCTGAAGGAAAAGGAAAGGCCCGTCAGCCCTACCTGATATAACCCAGGGGAGGCGTGTGGATGGGGATTGTGACCGGGACATGAGTCCGGGCATGAAAGGGTTCACACACTTTCGAGAGTAAAAGAGGCAGCTTTCACCACTAGAAAGTCAGAGGAGGAGCAGCTGCCAATGTGGTAAATGTCATGTAGAACAGGCTTTGGGGCTGGTTTCCTAAGGAGGGCTTTCTCTGTTGTGGCTGCTTTTGCTAGATCCATACCAGTCTTCTAAGGGTGTTAGAGCATATTTCCCACCTTCACTACTGTGAAATCTTGTAGAGGGACGTGGTCATTGGGAGACACTTGCTTCCTCAGGCTGTAGCTGCTCTTTGTTGAGGAGTTTCTCCACTGTTTATGTAAAAGTCAACAGAGAAGCTGCGTGTTGCTGTTGGGCTCCCACTGAACTGCAGCCTTGTGTCGTGTGCCTGCACACCAGCCTCTTGCAACGCTGTGGGGGAGAACATGTGCCAAGCCCTTCCCCTTCAATGAGGAGTTCTGTTCCAGAGAATCAGGTGGTGTCAGCCTGTGGAGTCCTCAGGAATGGGATGCTGCCTTTCAAGTGGAGAACTGGGGAGACCTGCAGAGCATCCAGGCTGTGTCTTGGGGTGCCTGTGGTCCAGCTGTGCGGTGAACCCAGCCTGCTGCTGGAGAAACTGCAATGCTGTCCCAGTGTGTAGGACTGGCCTGCAAGGGGGAGGCAGGAGAAAGAAGGAGAAATTGTTCTGAGCGTAAAGGGGAAGAAAGGTGAAACTGGTGACTATAATGGTGAGAAATGTCCAGAGATCCCTGGTCTTAGGTAAGAATCTTGTTCTGTGGTCTGCTGGTAGAGCAGAGATGTGAATTTAAAGAGCAGCTGGAAAACAAGCCTGTTCCTGCTACTAGAAACACCTCAAGGCATTTATGAAGCTTGAGTCTTCCTGTTCCCTTCCCTGTGACTATTGTAACATGTTTTCTGTTTCTGCTTCTAGATATAATTGCTGAGACTCTCTAAAATGTCTTTACACTTGTGGAATTTCATCCCATCATGTGCCATACCTGGAGCACTGGCACTTCTTGGCTGCTGATGAGCGTAAAGGGGAAGAAAGGTGAAACTGGTGACTATAATGGTGAGAAATGTCCAGAGATCCCTGGTCTTAGGTAAGAATCTTGTTCTGTGGTCTGCTGGTAGAGCAGAGATGTGAATTTAAAGAGCAGCTGGAAAACAAGCCTGTTCCTGCTACTAGAAGTACCTCAAGGCATTTACAAAACTTGAGTCTTCCTGTTCCCTTCGCTGTGACTATTGTAACATGTTTTCTGTTTCTCCTTCTAGATGCAATTGCTGAGGCTCTGTAAAACGTCTTTACATGTGTGGAATTTCATCCCATCACGTGCCATACCTGGAGCGCTGGCACTTCTTGGCTGCTGGTGGATCTATTCACATCTAAAAAGGCAGGCAGCCTATCAAGGGGAACAAGCTATAGCCACAGAAGAGCAGCAGGAAGAAGCGCCTGGGGAGAGAACCATGTGTTCCTCAGAGAGTGCTTCCCTTGCTGGCAGAGGAATGCCCAGAGAATGAAACCTCAACGTCCTTGCTGTCAGCAGGGTCGCCGCTGCTCTCTCTTCTCTGTGAGACTGATGAGAGGCTGGATCTCCTACAAGACCTTCCAGACCTGCCAGTAACAAGCCAGGCCAGCAGCCTTGAGGAGAACAGGGAAAAACCAGAAGAAAGAGGATCTCAAGAGGAAAGCACAGATGCATCTGAAGGTGGGACATGTGTGGAGGGCCCGTTTGCAGACCACAAGGCTGTCTGTTGCATTAGGCATTTTATGTGCTGTAACCCTTTTGCTTCAGAACATGTGCAGATAAATCTTCCTTATGTTTAATTTCCCCTGTAGATGACTATTTAGCCCTCAGGTGCAGGTGGGTCTGCATTTGCTCTCAGAATTCCCATCTCCAGGATCCAACGTTAGCTGGGTGATCTTCAGGGTATACTGCAAAGGGCTGAACAGGCTGGTCCGTGTTCAGCACAAAGCTTATTGTCTACAGCTGAGCATGTTCTGGAGTAGCCCAGTGACATGGACTGTGTCTGGGTGTAGGCCAGGCTGTAGAAGACCTTGCTGGTTTGAGACAGACCTGCTCATCCCAATGGTTTCTGCTTCAGGTGGGCAGCCTCTAGTAAGCCCTGGGCTCACCTCTGTGTGTGTGAGCTGCTGCTGGAAGGAAGCCATGAGACAGGTTTCTGAGGCGCTGCTGGATGAGCCAGGGAAGTGCTCTGATGAACTGTGATAAACTGGGTCAGTTCAGACCTGGCACCTCCCTTTTTGCTTGGACCCCCTTCTCTGTGTGTGTTGCTGTTACCTTCTAGATCCTGGATGATGTGTGCGTGGC
>NW_009944067.1:0-231 GCF_000696875.1 Nestor notabilis
GGATGTCAGTCAGCGGGTGCGGTGGAGTTCAGGTGTGATGGCCGTTACCATTTTTGTTAATTTTTTTCTTTCCCCGGCCTAAGCCAGTGTAGAAATCGCTGCAGCACTCCGCTGTCTGAGTCACTGTTGGCGACACCGCGCTGTGTGGTGCAGTTGACACACTGGAGGGAAGGGATGCCATCCAGAGGGACCTTGACATGCTCGTGAGATGGGCCAGCGCCGACCCTATGG
>NW_009944067.1:292-26505 GCF_000696875.1 Nestor notabilis
CTGTGTGGTGCAGTTGACACACTGGAGGGAAGGGATGCCATCCAGAGGGACCTTGACATGCTCGTGAGATGGGCCAGTGCCGACCTTATGAAGTTCAGCAAGGCCAAGTGCAAGGTCGTACACCTTGGTCAGGGCAATCGCGGGCACAGCTACAGGCTGGGCAGAGAGTGGACGGAGAGAAACCCTGGGGAGAAGGACTTTAGTAAACTGCTTGATGAGAATCTCAATATGGCCCAGCAGTGTGCAGTCGCAGCCCAGAAACCAACTGTGTGCTGGGCTGCGTCAGAAGGAACGTGGTCAGCAGGTCGAGCATGGTGATCCTGCCCCTCTACTTCACTCTCGTAAGACCCCACCTGCAGTACTGTGTTCAGTGGTGGGGCTCCCAACACAGGAGGGACATGGATCTGCTTGAGCAAGTCCAGAGCAGGGACACAAAGGTTATCAGAGGGGTGGAGCACCTCTCCTATGAAGACAGAATGAGAGAGTTGGGCTTGTTCAGCCTGGAGAAGAGAAGGATTTGGGAAGACCTTAGAGCAGCCATCCAGTACCTAAAGGGGCTACAAGAAATCTGTAAAAGGGCCTTTTTGCAGGGGCATGTGGTGACAGAACAAGGGGGAACGGCTTTAAACTGAAAGAGGGGAGATTTAGATTATGCATCAGGAAAAAAATTATTCCCTGTGAGGGTGGTGAGGCGCTGGCACAGGTTGCCCAGAGAAGCTGTGGCTGGGCCCCCCCCCGCGGGGGTAAAGCCAGGTTGGGCAGAGCTTTGAGCAACCTGGTCTAGTAGAAGGTGTCCCTGTCTGTGGCAGGGAGGTTGGGACTAGATGATCTTCAAGGTCCTTTCCAACACTATCCATTCTGTGTTCTATTATTAGCATAATGACTAAACCAAGTTGAATCTTGGTACTTCTCCAAAGAGCTTGACTCTACACTGCTGGGATGTGGTGAATCAAACTGCAAAATCTGGGTCATGTTTGCCCTGAGTGACTGTGCGCCAAGGCCTCCTGCGCTCAGAAGATTCTTGTTCTGTCAAACAGCCGCATTGCATTTCTTTGATGATGGCAGGAAGAAAATAACTTATATCCAACTTGTTCCTGGAACTGCAACAATTATGTTTGAAATTAAGTTAAAAAGTTTCATTGGTAAGCAAAAACCCTGAGTTTTTACAGCATACAGTATTGGATTTGCATGGCAAGTTTGTGGGGACGGAGGGCAGCATCTCTTAGAAGAGACGAGGGTCAGCCCCATGCCAGGCATAGCCCATTCCTGCCAGCTCCAACAAACCCACCTCAACGTACAGCTGGGCCTGTCAGCAATGCTCATGGTACCTCTGTGATAATGTATTTAAGAGGGGTAAAAATTGCTGTACAGCAGCTGTGAGTGAGAGGAATAAGAAGAACATGGGAGAAGCAGCCCTGCAGACACCAGGGTCAGTGCAGAAGGAGGGCAGGAGGTGCTCCAGAGCAGAGATTCTCCTGCAGCCCTTGGTGCAGACCATGATGAGGCAGGCTGTGCCCCTGCAGCCCATGGAGGTCCACGTTGGAGCAGGTATCCTTCTGCAGCCCATGGGGGACCCACACTGAAGCAGATGGATGTGCCCCGGGGGAAGCAGCAGCCCATGGAGGAGGTTTTCTGTCATGACCTTGTGGCCATAGTTAGAAGTCTGTAACATTTGCAGACTTACCATGGCAAGAGGGTTCAGAAGAAATCTGAGCAATGTTCACACATAGGTCAGAATGGCCATCTTCAGGGTGCAGGGCTGTCCTCTGCTACAGGACATCGCAGCCAGCTTTCTCAGCCATATAGAGTTTAGGGAAGTAAACTTGCCCACAGAAGAAATAAATAAAAGATGTTTCTGCTTTTTTTTCCAGGATCTAATGAAATCACCTAACTTGATTCCATGTATTTTCATATACATAAATATGAAAATTCTCACCCTTGTTTTTTCCATGTTGCAGGTAGTGCTTTCAGAATGGCTTTGGCTCAAAACAGCATGAGGGGTGGTCAGTTAAAACAGGACGGACTATGAACCTCATTTAGTGTGTCACCAAACCCCACCAAACATTGAATTCTGTCAATCTTACAGGGACGTCAGAATCTAAGAACTATTTCATAAACCCTTTTAGAATGCATTTATAACTGCAGTAAAGCCACACATCAGAGGGATGCTTTATTTCGAAGTCTTTCAGAGCCACATGGATTTGAGTCTTCCTTGAAATCAGCTGAATCATGCTGGAACAATGTTTGCTCTACTTACACAACCTTTCCTGAGGACAAGGTGAAATATGTATAAGTCCTAAACTACTTTAATTATACGTACAGCAATGTAGTAACTGCTGAAAAGTGTAGTAAGCTTACTCAGTAAATCCACAGTACGGAGCCTAAGCTCTTTGAAACTCGAAGACAAAACCACTCCTGAGTTTTACATCTGTTCATGATATACAATAAGAACTCCAAGGTCTGCTTATCACCAAAACATTTTAGCTCACTTTTAAAGCCAGTTCTTGCAGTTGTAGGAACAAACTAGAGAGTAATTGCATTCTTCCTGCCATCATCAGTGAAATGCATTCAGTGGTTTGGCAAAACAAACTTAAAATTCAGTAGGCTTCTGAACACATTCACCAGGAAAACTCTGATCTTCATGTTTTGTTCAGCAGACTCCTAGCACTGTAAACTGTGTCTTTTCCCTCACTAGTTGTGAAATGCTCTCTTACTGATACCTGCTGGCAAGAATTATTTGTTGCTTACATCGATACCATCAAGAATGTATTTTTGGTGCCTAAGTAACTGCAGAAGTCTGGCCCTATATGTGAATGGTTACTAGAAACAGAACACAAAGTAGAAGGTTCCTGCTGTAATTGAAGAGGTGCCATATGGCAAAAGGAGGGAAATTAAGAACTTTGTCTGTGATACTAAGGACAATAATTAAGCCCAAGTATATTACATCCACACCTTATCCATATGATTCAGTATGAGCTTTTCCATTTAGGCTAATGTTTTCCATGTTTCTGGGTTTAATTTGGTAGTTTGATAATTAAGAAATATTATTGTCATTTTTATGGTTACTAATGTTGTTATTACTGCTTATGCTTTTTGTTCCAGAATTGTAAAATGAGGATTTTGTTCGTTTGGGGGTTTTTTTGGGTTTTGTTTTTTGGGTTCTGTGTTTTTTTGTTTTTTGGGTTTTTTTTAGGAAAACAGGATATTTCTGTAGAGACTAGGTATATTAGCCAGGTTCTTACAGCATTCATTGGTCTTGATAGCGGAATAAAGATCTGGAATTTTTTTCTAGAGTCAAGGCATTTCTTGGCAACTTGGAGTTCTTTCCTTGTGAACTACAATCTCTGTTAGTTGAAATGCTTTCATTTTAACAAAAGGACATTATTGCAGTCTAACATAACAGTAGACAAAAGTTTCTCCAATATATTTCACATTTTGGCAGTTCTCATTGATTAAAAGATTTGATGAAGTACTATGCTTAATATTTAATCTACACCAGATTTCAGAATTTGCATTTACTTTTAAATTGGGTAAATCATATATATCTGTACTATAACTGACAGGATTTTGGAGCTCTATCCTGACCCTTACACTTCCATTGTAGATAAAATACAGGGAAACGATTACTCTGAAGAGTTCCAATTAAAAGAAATAAACATGAAAAAAAAAAGGCAGCAACTTTAGCAACTCACCTTAAAAGTGGCACTTCCTGAACAATCACATACACTCTGAGTTGGCTTCCCAAACAGCCAGGGTTTGCAGTAGCATTTGGTTTTACTCTCTGGTTTTGGAAAAGCAGCACTAGTGTCATTGTGAGTGATCCTCATACCAGTGAGGTAAACAGAAATGTTACCACTGATTCCAGTGGAAATGACATTAGGGCCCCAGAAGGGCAGTTCTGAATGCTGGGAATACAAGTAATCTTTGTTTGATATGACAGATTTACACAAGAGAAACCCATGTTCATAAAATTACTCATAGGATACAGATGCTATTGACGGAACTGCTCAGGGTACACTACATTCTATTTTGTATAACCCAGACCTTATTTTGACAGAACTGGCAGCTAGATATAACTTCTTTAATTTTAAGAAATCACGTTGAGAACTCATAGGCCATCTTGATCTGTTTCTTTACTCCTAGCCGCTGTGGGTGAAGTACAGCTCCATTTGTTCTGCTGCAGTGTACATTCCTACTGTGCTGCAGAGACAAATACGCACGGTGTGCTGCATATCCTGCACAATGTCTGGCACTTTGCTCCTATTTTTATGTGCTATCTATATGTTGAATGTATTATTTGTGTTTCAATTAAATATAGTCTTCAGTGAAGCCTGTACTTCCTGTGCTGCATTCAGACGTCTGTTGTGCTACTCAGGTAATATAGTTGTGCTATTGCAGGTCATCGTGGTTTAACTCCAGCTGGCAACTAAGTACCACACAGCCCCTCTCTCACTCCTTCGGCACTGGTGAGATGGGGATGATAATCAAGAAAAGAGCTGTCTTTACTAAGTGACAGAGACAGCACCATCTAGTGGGCGTATGCAAGTTTCTCAAGCATAATGTTGGACTGATGAGCTCGCGCAATTTTTAGTGGTTTATATCCAACAAATAATTACAATTAATGTGAATAATTTTAAGTAATTTTATGTCCCTTTTTAAATTAAGTGCACAGTGCAAATGTAAATTCTCACAACACAAAGATATGCATTTCAGGTGGCTGGCCTTTTCAAAGCACCCTTGCCATCCCTGCAATATAGTAGCAAGTTGATGAGCTCTATATGGAAGGTGGAGCAAGACTCAAGACTACGTGGTCTTCCCATATTGTTAATACCCTTAGGTACTATAGCTGAAAGGCTGAGAAGATAGAACATGTTGCCAGAGACATTCTTGTAGGTTTTATCTCTGTCCACATGGTAAGCAAGCCAGTGTAGATGTTAAAAATAACTTATAGAAGTCCTAGGGATTAATGCCACATTTGTGTCCCTTTTTTAAAAAGCATTGACTTTGTAACCTGTGGAGAGGCTCTGTAGATGGGCCCTGGCAAAATAGTTCTTTAATATAATATTTGGACATGGACTGTGACTACCCCTACTGCAGCGGGGTGTCACCTTGCCCAAACCTGCTCAGTCCAGAGGGACTGGAGCCATCATTGCTATGTCTCACTTCCTGGTCTTTCTGCACTGTTACTCGCTCTGCAGTTGTGTATGGAGATACTTGGACTTCACAGCTCAAATGGCAAATCTGAATCCAGTAGTTCCCCTGTATGAGCTTTTCCACAGAAAGAGGGCATATGGGCACTTGTACATCGGTTTAAAGGAGTGATGCACCTGTAGTTAAAATCCTCATGACACTAGATTTCAATTAAGTTTAAAACATCTAGCCCAGGTAGCCTAATTACAGCCCATGGTTACTTCTATCATTATATGAGAAAAGCACTAGGGTGCAAACTTGTGCAAAAGCAGCTGTTAACTCTTGGCAGGTAACTGTTTAGGAGGCCTGAAGTCATCACTGATGAGAAATAAAAGGGCATGTGGGAAATAACAGTGAAGCAACATGGAAAAGCAGATACTCATCCACCATCAAAGCATACATTTTTCATGTACGCATTATTTGTAACTGACACTACTTGCCATCTGCAAAGCAATGCCTAGATTGGTGTTAGCCAGTTTAAACTTTATGTACAGTGAATTTTCTAGATCATTATAATAAGTCATTAAGTATTGTTAGCATGATCTTTCCTCTTGATTTGTGCCATTAAACATTTTAGGTATCAGAGTGAAAACTCAGAATAATGATTCTTTTTTCCATACAAAATGATAACTAAAAAATTGGTCACCTTGTTTGTTTTGATAATTTTAAAATTCTTTCTAATACTGTGTAGTCATGACTTTAGAACAAGATTTTGTGACAAATCTAAGTGTAATATTTAATTTATTTGATTGGTAGTAACAATAAATTCATCTACACCCATTAGTATCTTTGCATCTATTCTGCTGACAGGCAGGGTACGCAACAAAATGGCCATACACTAGTTTGTATAACACGCACAGTTTATTAAACAAGCACAGTAAAGCGAATAAGCACTCTAAAGCAAACAAGCACACTAATGTGAATCAGTTATATATCTCTTTATAGTAAGTAAGTACAATAAAGTAAATCAGATACATACATATAAGTACAGAGGAGAATCAGCAATGCATCAAATTGTTGCTGCACAGAGAGGACAGAGATTAAGAAGAAGTACATCACTACCACCAAATCATCACCCCGGCCCACACTTCAAGCTGGGAAGCCCCATTGCAGACGATGCCAGGAGTCTGAGGTATTTGGGAGAATTTGTATGCACTGCTTACACACATAGGTGAGGCTTCAGATTTGGCTACAATGGGGTCTTGCTTTTATACCCTTACTAAAAAAACAGCTCTATGCCAGCTCGGTGGTAATTGTTCACTTGTAGGGCTGTGCAGTTTCTCATGATCTCATTGTTGTCTGCACCAGTGCAGACAAGGATGAAGGTCATAGAACAGCTGCACACCTATGTTTTCTTGCCTCTTTCTGACAAACAGTCACAATGAACATAAACATACATACTCTACTGAATACACTTTGACAAAAAACTTACTTGGTTATGTCTCTGCGTCATAAGAGGGAATCAACTTTCAGCTAGATTCCCATCCAATACAGCATTCCCTCTTCTTTAAACTTTTCACATACTAAACAGTAATTATTATTTTACATCTCTTACTCTCTTTTCTAATATTGCAACAATATTTCATCTCATGGTCAGCTGGGGACCCAAGTATTCTCTTGTAGGAGAGTTTATCAAGAACTTTCAGACTATCTAAATAATGATAAAACCTATTAACTGTTTATTCTGCATTTTCAGTTTTCAAAGATACCTGTCTAACCTGTTCAAAGAACAAGCTAATGATTCACAGCAGACATTTCTAGGCTGCTTCTTGGTTTCTCCCTGATTCTATGATGTAGAATTTTGTCTAGCAATTTCTTCACTTATTTTATCTTGTACTGAGCTGCACTTAATTTATCTTCAGAACCCTGACCTCAAGTAATTATTTCAATGACGAAAAATTGTGTATGAGGACCAAAACTCAAATAATGGTCATCTGCTTGTGAAATTGTCTCTCTTCTCTGTTTTACTTCTACTGGGCAATCCTCTGTAATTGCAAAAGTAAGTCTTAAAAAATGCCTAAAATTTAGCTTGTCATAGGGACCTCAAGTTGCTTATCTCGATTTTGTACGAATTTCTGTGACTTGATGCCTGTTGAAATCCTTCTTCTCAAGACATGGGCACAAGCCTGCCATACGTCATTTGGGGAAGTATACCAATAAGGAAGGGATGCCTAGAAATTGAACTGAAATACTAGGGCATTCAATGCACACTGCTGTTTTAATATTTAAGCAGGTTGGCTAAAAATAGGCATCTATCTCTAGGCAGCAAGCAAGGCAGTCTGCCCCCCATGCTTCAGAGCCCTCACAGTGGGATGCATTTGAACCACTTCTACTTTAGGAAGTTTCTTGCATCATGGCAGGTAAATCATAGAGTTTTGAAGGCTTAGACAACTGGATAACGGTAATTCTATGAATTTCAGTGGCATTTGGTAGATTTATGCACATGTAGAGGAGGTTGCTTAACAGTCTCTGAGCACCAAGCCAAATGAGGTATTGAAAATCACATTTTCAGACTGAACAAGGCAGGTCTGAAGTGATCGTTGTGCTAAAGAAAATGGTATGTTCATAAATTGTGGTATGGTAACATACATGCGTCTTGGATTACCAAATCATTAGGTTGGTGGTATGTCTGGGGTCATTAATCTTCTTTTCCTAGAAATGAAGGTCCTAGTCCACTTCCAGAAAGAGTTTATTTGGAACAGGCTTGCAAGCACTTGTGCCATTGTTTCGTACTCACATGCCTCTTTCTTTTTTTGAACCTCTGAATTTAGGACTTGGTATCCCATTTCATACCTTTGCTGAATTCTTGTTGATTTTGTGCCTTGGGGATTGCTCTAGAATTCTCCTGATTTACATTTCCACTTCTCCTGCGTTGACTTAAGTGACATAAGGTTGACTTTAGTCAACTTTTCTTTCTTTTTTTTTTTGGTTGAAGTATCTTATTTTTACACAATTGTAAAATTTACATACAGCATAAAAGAACAGCACGTAATGCATCAGTAAGAATACACAAGTGGTTATCTAAGACATTATATAATAAAATATAATTTATGTCACTGGTAATTTACCAGTAATAAAATGTCTTATTTTTATCATCTATAAAACATAACAGCATTATGAATGTTTTACCATAGTTCCTTTTCTTATGTTGTCAAAACTTAATGCTTCGTGTATGGTTTTTGTAGACTTGCACCTGTGAGACATGAACATTGCTGTGAAACCGGATAGTAAATTTTTTAGTGTGATGTTTCATCTTGTGTCTGTCCCACAGGAGTATTTTGGTTTGAAAAGAAGTCAGTTTTAAAATACATTTGCGGATTTTTATAAAACCAGAAGATGGCAGCAAGTGTTGACTAGAATTTTGTACCACTGAACCACTTCACACCTTCAGAGCAAATTGATACCCTTTGTAATGCAAGCATTTGCTTTGAATGTGGTGTGTAACAGAAAAGAGCTAATTTACATTTGCATCAGTACCATTATTCTTGCACGGGGAAGTAAAAGGGCTAATCCATTTCAAACAGATTTATCCATTTGAAAAGACTAATGCTGTGAGAGGCTGTCAGTGTGCATATGCCAAACAAATAATGCAAGGATCTGTCTAATATGTTCCCTGACAATACAGAACCACACATATAATGATGTTTTTTCTGTGTACTGTCATCTCTGAAGCTTTCTGCAGCACGTGTTCAGAAGATAGATGCTGTTTCTTAATAGACATATCAACAGCTGAAGGTATTAATGTTGGTGGAAGATAATGTTGATTCCAGGGTGGTTCAGAGTGAGGGTAGTGCTTCCATGGAAGCTGTTGAGAACACTTAAAGCTGAGGTCTAATTCTCCTTGCTATATCAGAGCCTGTTTCTAGTTCTGCAGGGTGGGTGGGAACCCAGCTTGGGACCTGAGCAATGAACCAGCAAGTAGAGGTGCAGGAAGTTTAATGCTTGGTTTCTGGGTTTTAATTTGGGTATTGCATATAATGTCAATTTGTGGAAAGGCAGGAGTAAACTCAGACTACACTCTCTGCACATTTTTATTAGAATACCACACTTGCCCACAGCAACTGACTGGAATAATTTAAAATCCTTTCTGGAAATCACATACTGGGCCACACACTAAAGCTAGCTTTGAGTAGATAGCTCAACAGATCTTGCTGAAATTAAAGAGGGAAAAAGGTCTCCCTAGTTAGTATAAATTATACTGGATCAGATAGGAGCTGGGAGAAATATAATGAACATCACACATCTTTAAATAATAGTTTTGTGATGCCAGCATCCTTCAAAGAGTTTAAATTTAAAGAATTGTGGTGTAACTATTTTGATGTAAACTTTAAGTATCACCAGAAGTGGTCTGGAAGCCACTCATGATTTTAAAAGTCTTCTGAATATTTTGCCTCATCTAGGCCTTTATATTCCTGAAGGAACTTAATTTATTTAGTTTCTTAGACAAACCATCTTATAACTTTGGTTATCCTCATTGTCTTGATTTTGTTTCCCAGTTTATCTGTCCAAGATGCAAGTGAGTCACGGGATTTATAAAGTGGTATGTTGATGTTTACTCAGTGACATAATGATGTTGACTGATATTTTTTTCCTATTAAATCATAACATTTTACTTGTTTACCTGTAGCTGCTGGTAGCCCCACAGTCATACAGTGAGGGACAGAAATGAAAGAAAAATACAACAGTTGAACTGATAACGATATTCTCTCTGTGTGTGTATGTGTTGCAACAGCATGCTCAGGAATATGCCTAACTACCTTCTAAATAGAAGAGCTGTGAAGCTTTTTATTTCCACCCCCACCAATCCAACAGGGAGAGTATTGGGAAAAAATGGAGAAAGCTTGTGAACTCCAAGGTGAAGTGGCTATAATAAATTTACAGGAATCAAAAGAAAAAAAGGACCAGAATTGTTGAATTGCTTTGTGTAAGAAAGATTTTGTGTTGCACTGGTGAGGGGAATGTTGGTAAGAATATTGTTCAGGGATCTGAACAATATCCAGCTAGTAGAAAAACAGAATACAAAATTAGTGCTCTGAAAAGTGCAAATACTCAAGTGTCTCAAATGAAAGTATCGTACATCAGTATTAGAAAACTGAACAGGAAAAGAAGTTAATTGTTATACCTACCCATCTACTGGTCATTGAATACTGCTGAATACTGGGTATGATTTATTTCCAAAATTAAATTCAGTTCAGGAAGTTCCACAGCCTTTTTAATCAATCCTACAAGATTCTAATCACGTTGCTGGTTTAGAGATGTTTAGACATAAGAATTTAGACAGGAAAAAAATACACTTCTTTTTCTGCTAGATCAGGTTATTGGTTCTATGGTTCATCAAATTTGAATGGTGTATTCCACTAGAATTCACTAGTTTCCTAATATAAATAGGCTATAAGAATGATTCTAAAATAAACCCCTTACACCAAAGAAATATGCAGGTCTAAGAACATGTTGTTCTTCCAGGTTTTATACACAGTATAACTTAATCTCCAAAGAAGTCTACCTGGAGTCGTAACTGGAAGAAACGTGAAAGAGGACAATTAACACTTTTAGTCATCTGCTACTGCAGATAGCTGTAAATTAAATGTCCTTTTTTCTAAATTAATTACAATATTCTTCATTACTGCAGCGAAATAGCAAGTGCTTTCTTCAAAACTAAACATCTGAAACACTGGAAAGGTGCATTTTCAAATGTCTGTGGCTACTGTTAAATAAGAATTAGCATTTAGTGCTTTGTTGGCTAACTCAACTTCTTTGAAGAGTGAAGCATGCTACTTACACCATGATGGGTTCACAAAATGCGCTCATCTACTTGAGATACTTTGTAGTGCTGTTCCATCAACCAGAGGGATCAGATACTGGTAACTGAGAATGAATGTCAAGTAGTGTCAAGGCTCCCCAGTTCATAAAGCTGATAACTCTTCGTGTGATTGCATTTCTCTTTACAACTGATATGGTCTCCCTCTTTACCAGCCTTCGACAGAATAACATGTATAATTCAACTGGTGGCACAGCTACAATAGTGCTGTGGTATTTGTTTCTCACGATAAGCAACTCTGAAAAATTATATGAATTTAAAAAAAAACAACCCAGACCACGATTCTGAAAACATATTGCCTCTGGAAAAGAAGAAAAAAAATATCACATAAACACAAATCAGTGAAGCATGAGAACATCAGGACTGGCTGCTTGACTATGAGTGATGAATTCACATGTCTAGTAATATTTCATAGGTTTTCTCTCTTCTATTTTTGGTTTACCTGAGCTATCCTTACCATGAGTACTCTCTTACATAGTCTTTCCTAATCCCATGCAAATTAATTTCTTAGTATGCAGTAGAATATAAAAGCTCTTGAGACTGAGTCGTTGCAATATCACAATTTCTTGCTGAGTTGCTTAGTTGTTAGGGGGATAGTGATATAAACAAAATCACCACAGCTCTGAATTGTTCTGTTATTCAAAGACATCTCCACAGTAAACCGGCTTTACCGCAGCCTGAGAAAATATACTTTTGAAAATAATTTAAAAAATGTTTTAAGATGTCAATGTTCCATTAAATGTATATCAGTTACATTTTATTGAAATAAATTTATTATCTCTAGTAGCACTATTAGAAAAGTCTGATGATTTGTCTTAGCATAGCCTAAAGAAGTGCCAAAACTTAAGAGAGTCCCTTTGGCCAATTCTAAAATTCTTCTACATTTTCTTGATAACAAGTTTATCTCAGCAAGGAGGTACACTTTAAGAAACAATACTATTATATATACATCCACATTTTTTAGCTTCTGCTTTTCCCAGCATGCCAGGTGCAAGAGGAATTCTCATGTTCACAGCCCAAATGCATTTTAAAGTCTGGCCTAAATTCTGTCATCTCTTCAATAAAATACATTTTTCATTTAAAACACTTTTCCATTGCCCACAGCTCAACAAAGCTCTCTTAAAAGCCAGGAGACAATTACACTTAGTGTATCAAAACTCATGGCCTCACACAAGGACTTTCTTCCTCAACTACAGATGTAGCTTCTTATTTCTGCTTCTTTCCTCCACTCTCTTTGTCACTTCTTCAGGTATCTTTCTGAATTTTCTCGTTGGGGCTCTTTCCTCTTGGTATACTATTAAATATTCAATTCAATACTATTAAATAAGGATTCAAAAGCATGAGTGGAGTTCTCCTCTGTAAGTCTATTCATTTATCTGCAGCTTTGGTGTGGGTCATTTTGGGTCCCTCCAGGGAAGAACACACAGTACCAGTGAACAGCTTACAAATTGCAGTAACTGATCTTCAGATAAATTTTAAAAAAGAAAATCTTTTCACTATTTTATGTTGTTCATTTTCATGTATTTTTAGAAAGGAAACAGAAGTGGAAGGTTCAAATATTAATTTCATAGGAGGATCATGGTATAGTCAAACTACTGAGAGAAGTTATGCTAGTGGGATATTCTTCATGAAAAAGAGTGAGGGCCTGGTTCTTTCCAAAGTCTTTCTTTTTCACAGCACTTTTATTTTTCAGACTTGTCAGCATTGTTATTCACAGCCTTCTTCAGGCATCCCCCTGCTCTGGGGTGTGGGGTCCTCCATGGGCTACAGGTGGAATCTGCTCCACCATGGACCTCCATGGGCTGCAGGGGCACAGCCTGCCTCACCATGGTCTGTACCAATGGCTGCAGGGGAATCTCTGCTCCACTGCCTGAAGCACCTCCTGCCCTCCTTCTGCACTGACCCTCGTGTCTGCAGAGCTGCTTCTCTCACGTATTCTCACTCCTCTCTTTGGCTGCAGTTGCTCCTGTGAAGTAACTCTTTCTCCTTCTCAAGTATGTTTTCTCAGTGACGCTACTACTACCCCTGATGGGCCTTGGCCAGCAGTGGGTCCTTCTTGGAGCTGGCTGGCATTGGCTCTGTTGGGCACAAGGAAAGCTTCTAGCAGCTTCTCACAGAAGCCATCTGTGTGTCCCTCCTGCTACCAAAACCTTGCCATGCATACCCGATACAGATACACCTTTGACACCCTTAGGTTGAAATATATTCTTGTCATGTTTCAGGAATACATGATCTGAATCATAATTCTGTGCATTTTTAAGACCTCTTACATATCAATAAATTACAAATACATGCAAATAAAACTTCATTTGTTCAGAGTTTCATTTCAACATTTTGATAAGCACCTCCTGCCCTCCTTCTGCACTGACCCTCGTGTCTGCAGAGCTGCTTCTCTCACGTATTCTCACTCCTCTCTTTGGCTGCAGTTGCTCCTGTGAAGTAACTCTTTCTCCTTCTCAAGTATGTTTTCTCAGTGACGCTACTACTACCCCTGATGGGCCTTGGCCAGCAGTGGGTCCTTCTTGGAGCTGGCTGGCATTGGCTCTGTTGGGCACAAGGAAAGCTTCTAGCAGCTTCTCACAGAAGCCATCTGTGTGTCCCTCCTGCTACCAAAACCTTGCCATGCATACCCGATACAGATACACCTTTGACACCCTTAGGTTGAAATATATTCTTGTCATGTTTCAGGAATACATGATCTGAATCATAATTCTGTGCATTTTTAAGACCTCTTACATATCAATAAATTACAAATACATGCAAATAAAACTTCATTTGTTCAGAGTTTCATTTCAACATTTTGATATTTTGTTCATCTTTGTACATAAAATAAATATTTTTAAATAAAATATGACATCTATCTTTTATGATTTTATGAGAATAATTTCACAACTATATATATATCTCCCGAGGGTGCATCACACACCTTGTGAATTAACACCTGTTATTCATATATAGAAGCCAATGTAATGATGCTTAAATGGAAACTTGCCATGTTGAACAAGTTGAACATTCACAGTACCATATAAATAAGGAACACTGAACTATGGCATTAATGACATTAATTCACCATAGCAATTTGAGCAACTTTCACTTTTGTATTATAGAATGAGACAGTAAGTCAAAGCTGAAGAAGACTTTAGCTGTTAAAAGTTGTTTGAAGCCCACTGAGCATGAACCAGGCAGCTGAATAATGCAGACAGCATAATGAACTGGAGATAAATGATCCCAAGCAGACCCCTGCTGAGTGCCAGGAGAATATGTTTATTTGGTAGATTTATTATCCTAACATCTTTTTGCAGTGACCTCCAATTTAGAGAAAATATCTGAAACATTTATAATCTGTGTGTTTTTATTTGTAACTGTAGGACTATGTTCTTGTTAGTTATCTGGAGCAGCTGTGAGTAGTGGCCCGCTGAAGATATGTTGTAGAATCAGCTTGATAAATTCTTCTTTCAGGTATGTAAAAGTAATTAAAATCTCAGTCAAATCTGTTTTTGGTCAAGCAGCTAACACTGGCCATTTATCTTCAGGTCACAAACCAAATAACTTCTGAAAGGTAGTTTTTTGTGGCTTCCTCCTCTTCAAACAGGAAAGCCTTACTTTATAAACATCATTACTGTTATTTGTTTCATGTCTACACCCACTGTTCTAATACAGAAATACAGGAAGTTGGTAAGAGTTGCTTAATGCAGATCATAAGGACTCTCATACAGAAATAACTGGTTGTTATCCTTGAATATTGTAAAGTATTAGTGTCACCAGTGACATTAAGGTTCATTCATCAGCAGCTGTGCTGGGGCAGAAGCTCCTTTACTTCACTCTTCACAAGGTACAGTGTAAGTAATACTCAGAAAGGCCTTTCAGATTCAAGCATTAATTCCCTGTATTTTTATTTTAACTCCATAAGCTCAGCCCCTAGGTGTACATTACCTTCCTCTTCAGTTCCCAGAAAAGCTTCCCAGCACTTGTACTCTTGGGGAAAAAGGGAAAAAAATGCAGTTAAGCATTTAACTAGCTAATTGGTTCATCAGCAAGAGAACTGGTTTTGAGTGGGTTCTCGAATGGGTCCAAGAGAAAAATTTTCTTCAAGTTCTGCTGTAATTACAATCACATTTCTATGAACATAGGGGATTAGCTCTAGGATTTTGGATTGCAGAGAAAATTTGCTGTTGGATATCTTATCTTCTAACAGCATCATTTAAATTGCAGTTTTGCAGTTTAATCTTGGATTCTTCTTCCCTAGGCCCACAGAAACTGTAAACAGAGGACATATGCAAGGATCACAATACAACTGGTTTTTTGCTATCAGGTTTTTTCCTGCTGCAAGTGCAGAAAGCAGCGAAGAGTTATCTCATTTCTTGGATACCCTTTCAATTTCCCAGGAAACCTAAGCGCTTCCTACATTGAATGTTGTTTTCCTTGACTTTAGTACAGCATTTGACACTGGCTCTTCTAGCATCCTCATAAACAAGCTGACAAAGTGCAGGATAGTTAAGTGGACAGTGAGATGAACTGAAAACTGGGAGAATGGCCAGGCCCAGAGGGTTGTGATCACTAGTGGTTTACTTCAGTGACAATACTGGGGCCAGTACTGTTTAACATGTCACCAATGACCTGGACACTGAGACAGAGTGCATCCTCAGCAAGTTTTCAGATGACACAAAACTGGGAGGAATAGCAGATTTACCGGAGGGATCTTGGCATGCTGGAGAAACAAGCTGGGAAGAATGTCACAAAGTGCAATAGGGGTAATGCAGAGATTTGGCTTTTTGGAGGCACAACCCCATACACCTCAGTACATGCTGAGGGGCATTCAATTGGAAAGCATCTTTGCAGAAAAGGACCAGAGGGTCCTGGTAGACACCAAGTTGAACATGAGCCAACAGCCTCGGAAGCTGAAACAGGCAGAGTCTGCTAGCAGACTGAAGTGATACTGTCTCTCCACTCAGCACTGGTGAAATACATCCGGAGTGCTGGGTATAGTGCTGGGCTCACCAATAAAGGAAAGATATGGGCATACTGAAGCGAATCCAGTGCAGGGCCAGAAAGAAGGCAGTGGAGCATCTTTCACATGAGGAGAGTCTGAGAGATTTGGGACGCTCCAGCCCTGGAGCAGAAGGCTCAGGGAGATCCTATTCATGTGTGTAAATGCCTGATGGGAAGGAACGAAGACTGGTACTGTCTGACAGGACAAGAGCAATGAGCACAAAAACCCATGATATTTCATATGAACAGAAGAAAACATTTTGTACTGTGAGGGTGGCAAAACACTGGCAGATGTTGCCTTGTGAGATAGTGGAGTTTTCTTCTGTGTAGATACTCCATATCCAACTATATGCAGTCCTGGGCAACTTGCTGTAGGTTGTGGCCCTAATTGAGCAGGGGGTTGCACAAGATGATCTCAAGAAGCCTCAAGGATTCTGTGATTCTGAGAAGTTGCTGAAAAAGACAGGAACAATATACTTCTTCCATTGCTTATGTGCAGTATGTGTGTGTGCTGCTATTGTTTTGGAAATCAGATGTTTAGCTATTAACTTCTCTGGGTAGTAGTGATATAGGTATTTATGAGGGTCTGGTTTGGTGGTGAGAAGGAGAAAAGAGAAAAAATGGAAAAGGATGGTTTATTTTTAGTTCAGTTTTGCTTTTTCTGCACAGAGTCATCACCAGTTTTTATCAACATGACACGTATTTCAGAAAATTAATGGTATTCAGCAAGTTCATATGAGCCTGTAAATAATGAACAATTAATACGTTTTAATATTGAAATGAGAAAGTATTATTTAATGTGACACTTAACATGTATTCATAAATAATCATACATACAAACATATTAAGTCACTTAGAACTGTAATTAGTAATGTTCAAGTCCTGGCAACCAGCAGTATTCAATTGGAATATACTGTTTGGCCTACTTGGCCCTAATAAAACTTTTAAAAGAGGGGCAGCATGTCCTTTTTAATCTGCTTCTCAATGGCTAGTAGTAAATAAATGAACATGAGATTGGCGGGTATGACAAATTAATATGCACACTGACAACTTATAAACACAGCATCACTTAGGGAATTACTATATGAATATATACAAGCAATTATATGTTTTAAATGATTTATTTCATTTTCCAAATAATATACCACTGAGTGGAAGTTGATAAAAAAGAGAATACAAATACAATATTATATCAACTTTTTACTGAACTTATTAAGTGAAGGTCCTTTTAATGAGGAAATTAATGAATGAAGCAGTTCATTATGGCTAAGCATTCTTTGTGGTCGTTAAGAATTTGTCAGCATAGACCTGTCATAGTCAGTTTAATTATGATTAATATCTTATCTTGAATTCCATCTCCATTCATATCTGAGAAACAAATGCAAACCCTATTACATGACCAAAGTTCACCAAATAGGGTGAGTTGCTGATGACCTTATATTTTATTCATCTTCATATTCATATTTATCAGTTTTTACTAGAACTAAAGTCAATCTTACAATATTTAAAAAAAAAGAAAGCAAATACCCACGCTAAAACCCCAAACCAAAACACTTATAAACTTATTCATGGTATGTTATATAACCAGTCGTTCTTCTAAGAAGCAGGATCCTATGTTCAAGATTAAATATTGCATCAGCTTTATTACCCTTTTTCAAATACAGTTACTACTGTTTTATAGCAATTTGAATAAGGAGAATGACTTTCTTACTCTCTAAGAGCTGCTGTAAATAAGAACTCACTAGACTGTGTAGTTTAACTTATTTTATTTAGCCAAAGCTCTCATAAACATCAGTGCAAGTTGTACTTCAGCTATAATCAAAGTTTAGTCTTGTTTGTTTTATGGGCTTTTTCTGTGTGTCTGTGAATCGATGTATGGGGAGTATGCTTTAATTAGTTTGTGTTTTAAGGGCCTGTCAGTCATCAATAGCCTATAGTTCCTGGTATTTGACCTTCTATTGAATCAGTTAAGTCTTGTCCACACTAACAGTTCAGTCTGAAATAGTCCACATGCTGTCTTTGGCTGTATTGTACTGGTTTCATTAATATTATGATTTTAGTCTCTCATTTTCTTAACAGAATAACTGAAAAAAGAAGTGGTCAGACTCTCTATCTGTAAATCCTGTTCCCTTTTCCGAGTACCTTGGCTAATTTCAGACTAGCCTCCACCTTTCCAGAGAAATATAGGTCTCAAAAGTATGAAATTTCTTCAACATTCATGAAGACTGCTGGCTGAATGAAAAAATGAGCTAAAGATACGGAAGTTACGGTCTTTAGAGAATATAGGATACAAACCTGTGGTGCCTCAGCTTTAGTGTTTACAGTGCTCACACAAAACTTTGTTTCATCTTAGAGAGTTTCAAAACAAATTATTTTGCTATTTCTAGGAAAGGAACCAGGGCAAAATATGATGGTTTATCCCTGTTGAGGAATTTAATACCATCTTTGCTGATACGATAGAAGCGATTTTTGATTAAAGTTTCTGAAACTGCCAATGCTGTCACATACTTTATTATTTAAATGGTATTCATTTTCATCCACTGCACTATTAGCATGTCCCATAAATGAATCAGGATTTTATGGTAACAGCTTGAGCTTGTTAAACCTCATCTTCATTAGCTGCAGAAGATAGCCAGGAGCTAGGCAAATCTTCAGGAGGAGAAGTGGTTGCTAAGTGAGGAAAGGAGATTTCCTCCTTAGGAAAGCAGAGAACTAAATTCCATCTTGTTGTCTTTTCTGGAGCCTCTGAGATGACAGTGGACAAAACCAGCATCTTCACTGATGGACTTTGGTGAAGGGTTCCTCACAGCTGAGAACATATGGGATGACTTTGAAACATTAAAGAAAAAAAAATCATCTAATTCTCACGTGTATTAGCATAAGCCAACAGTAATATGAACATAAAAGTACAGTTTTCTAGACCCCCAGAAAGAGACTCTAACTATAAGGGGAAGTGGGATCTGCAACTTCATGTTCTTGTAACTTCTAATAATTCTTAAATTGTTACCAAAATGAAAATAACAAATGGATACTATCCCATCATTCTCTTTAACCAGAATGGACTTTTGATGCCTGTATTTGAAAAAAAGCAACTTATCTAACTGAAAACTATTTTATCTAAATGTATGGAGATTGGGAGATTCTTTCTCAGTTACAAGCATTTACACTGTTCTTCAACACATGATGTACTCTTGAAAATATTGTGACTTCAGTTCAACTTGAACTGAGTGACTCAGGGGTTGGTGGGGGAAGCCCAAAATCATCTTGTGAAATCCAGCAAATCATTCTTTCTTGTGCACTTTTCCCTAAAAGTGAAAAATTTTAATTTTCATGACCATTTAAAGATCATCTTATTTTATTTCAAATCCATAGTATAATTAGAGACAAATGTACCTTATCAATGTGTAAGTCTGTGAAATCAAAGTAGTCTATGTGAGTGAAAGATTTGAAAGACCACATTTTAATTATGATTTCCCATAGGTATCTGGGGTCATATGTTTAAGAGCATGTGGTGTACTTAAAAGTTATGTCTTTCAGCAGTCTCCACTACTGACTTCATGAGTCTGCCCTTTTGAAAAGCACCCTCTATCATATTTATGATGTTGTCTTACTTAAACTGGGTTCTAATCTAAGCCTGATGAAGGCTTGATTGTCCTCCTGTGACTGTCACAGCAGTGAATCCCAAGGGGAGGGACAGCATGGATTTGAGCAGTAGTTTCTGTTCTGTGTTAGTGACTTTGTAACTCACTTCCAGGTCATATCTAAGTCTTGTCACTCTCTCAGTATTTTCAAGGTACTGTCTTTCTACAGCTGTCTCTCTTTCTTCTCATTCATATTGATTACCACAAGATCATACTCCTATTTTATGTTTCTTTAGTTTCTGCACAAGTAACCTCTGCTTCATGAAGTTTAATTTCTCATCTCTTTGGTGCTTTCCACTCATATAAAATCTCAAACCTCTCTTTACTTACTCTTTTCCCGTATTACTCCCATTTGCTTCCACTCTGCCAGTGCTCACAAGCACTTATATTAAACAGATTTTGACATAAAAATTCTTCCTAGTCACAAATATGTCTCCTTGTGAAACCCCTACCATATCCACAGTCAGGTTGTAACTAAAACTCACTTTGGCTATTTGGTTTATAGATAAGTTTTATATTATTTTATTTTTTATTTTTATAAATCTATAGATATTCTTTTATTTGTATAAATGGTATGCAATTTGCCTGTTATTATTCCCCTTCTGATGTCTGTATGTAGGTAAGAGGCTCTTCAGATCAAAGCTGTCTCAGGTACCCGGTTAGCATTATTCATCCTATTGCTGGGATCATTTTCATGACAAAATAACTTAACTACCTAATCACACCATCAGCATTCTACTTTTATGAAAATACAAAAAACATTATGCTAAGAAGCATTTTCAAAAGATAAATAAAAATAATTAAGGCATGCACCTTTATTTGGTTGTTAATTTATGTAAGATCTCTAGTTTAAAATTGCTTGTAGAAAAAAAGTCTGTCTCCAATGTTAGTCATGGACAGTTCAAAAAATATATACGCCTAAAGGTGATTGCAAGTTAGAAAGAAATAATTTCCTGGGATCAGATTCTCCCTTGCTGATGTTCACTGTAGTCTCTTATATTTGTGCAAGATGAGCATGAGCCGACACCTAAGTAAAGCCCTACATTCACTTCCATTGATAACCATTTCTACTGTATTTTGTCCTGGAATAAATAGCTTTAAAAGGTCTTGAATCAGCACCCTGAAAACTCTAGATTACCCTCAGTGATCTTGTACTGACCTGATTGTATTTACAGTGTTTTCATTTTGAAGTCCCTTCCTGGGACTGGAGAGGACAGAGATAACATAACTAAGTCTAAAGAGAGGCTCCACAGCTACAGCTGCACAGGCAAGATTTATTGTATTGGCAGAACCTTTGGAAGTGACAATTCCCATGTGCTTCACTGGTATACTGATACTTGGATGTAGGTGATTTTTCACCTCATAAATAAATAGTACAAAGCTAAAATCATGAATATATCTGGATAACTGCATCCTAACTTTTTAGTTCTCACTCACATTGGACCCCTGTTTGTCTGGTTAGTATATAAGGGGTTATGACTTACCTCTGCATTGCTCTGGTTTTAGAATCTTTTTATTGATTTCTGTGTGGCTTGGCTGAACCTGAAGAATGTTTGGTTTTGCTGTTTGATCAAATTATCTCATGAAATCACATATACTATAAATCACAATTTAACTATCTCCATATTCAATGCTTGTATTGTTTTCATAACAGAAAGTTAGATAGTCTAATGAAATAGCATCTTTCAGTTACATACTATTTCCCCTTTTACAGTCCTTTTCAGGCGATTAAAGTTTATTTCAAGAGACACAGCCTCTGGTGGGTTTTTTTCTGCTTTCTAGTGTGAGGTTAACACTTGCGGATAACGTTTATTTGTGCTGGTAATACAAATTAGATGTTGAGCACTGGAGAGAAAAAAATATATGAAAAAATGAGATTTTCTGCTTCCAACTCATTAACTATCAGTGTGGAGCCTTATTCTGCATAGTACTTAAACACATGATAAAAACAGAGTTTTGGTGCTAGAATGGTGAGAAATGGTAGTAGAAGCAGGATTACAAGAATTCCAATAATGGGTTATTTTTTGAAGTCTCTTCTCTCAAGTTAATGATATTATAAATATGGTGCATATCAGATTGCATTTTAAAGACAACCAAATTTTAGATTTGTGGTTATGAAGAAGGATTTCGGCAGTTCAGACTTTCAAAAGGCAAAGAAAAAGACTGTGGGATGTGGGGGTGTAGAATTCAGGAGTTTTGAATGTCTCAAGTTAGCAGTAATTTGTCTTTCATCAAGTATATTTTGTACACAGGTAAGGTAACAAGGAAAATTGAAGATATATTCTGCATATTGGGATTTGATGAAAGTGGAAGAGCAAATTGGTCTGCTTTTGGTTCATGGCAATGATCACCAAGCATAAAGATCCCTGAATCAGTAAGGTATGTATCTTTTATATACTCCTGTTTTCTTTTAGAGGATCCATTCCATCATGGAACAAAAAGACTTTGCCAGGCTGTTTTGTGCCATGTTCTGCATTTCTGCAGCACACCTTCGTTCTCCATGCTCACACACACACACACACATACATACATAGTTTTCCTTTTTTATGAATGCTCCAACCCTGGCGGTGTTCAAGGCCAGGCTGGACAGAGCCTTGGGCAACATAACTTAGTGTGTGGTGTCCCTGCTCATGGCAGGGGGGTTGGAACTAGATGATCTTAAGGTCCTTTCCAACCCTAACTATTCTATGATTCTATGAGGAGCTTAAAAGTCTACTTCTTGGATAGACTGGCACAAAATTCTTACATTACAAAATTCGCTACAATATAATGTGGATAATTCATTTATGGATAATTTGGGGATAGTTGTTTTGTGAAAGACTGAATTATTGGCTTTGCAAGGTAAACTATGCAGAAGTTATGTCTCACAGCCCAACAGTTAGGTGAATCAACAATTCTTTTTTTTTTTTTTAGTGCTACATTAAAGGAAAGGTAATTCATTACAGAACTGTTGCTCCACCACTAGCTTGGTGGAATTTCTCAGCAGAGGTGTCTGCAGACAGGGTCAATCCCTGTTTTTATAGCTGTCGCCTTGCTGCAGTTGCAAGAGGAGGTTTTTGCAAATGTTGTGTATCTGTCTTTACCCATTTAATTCTCATCAGATAGGCTCCACACTGCAAAGCAGCCTTCCATACCACTTTCTGAAGGTTTGTTATTTTAACTGCAAGACTATTGTTCCGGATTGAAGACAAATGCAAAATACATGTTCCTGTTTGCTATTTGTTTTATGTATCTTACCTGATTAATTGCTGTTAAAGCAAGTGTATTGCAAATAGTCATCCTTCAAGGCAAGTGAAAAGGGTAGTCTGTAACTTCAGTAGTGTCACTGGGAATATATTTGACCTCACACCTTCAATACTGACATTGTTTAACCATATCCCACAACTAGTGAATTTCAATTATTTGTTCAGAGGAGCCATTCATAATTGCCTGGTGTAAGCCTGCCTTTAGGATGCAAAGCAGAAAACAATGAAAATGCTACACTGGTGAATTAGAACAGCAGCACTTAAATGTATAAATTAAATGGGCCTCTTTTCACAGCTTTCTCTTTCTATTCTGAGAGGCCTCAGTCTGGTGACATCAAAGACAGGATTATGTGAGAAGATAAAAAACTTGATCTAATGTCCATGTTTGAAGTCATGAAAGTCCTCTTCTCTCCAAGCCAAAATAACCCTCCTTATAACACAATGAGCTAGGGTCCAGGTGCAGGGAGGGGGGAAGGTTTCAGCAAGGCACTAGGGATATCTCAGAGAAGCCAAAGAGTTGTACACTGAGCCATAATCTTCCCAAATGTGCTAAAAGATTGTATGTAGGCTTTGGAAGCTTTGTCCTGTCAATTAATTTGTTAAGTCTTTCTTTTAATTGAAGAAGGCTATTATGCATGTGACTGGATTGGCCTTTAATAAGAGTTTAACCTGTTTCACCTACTAGTAGGGAAATCTACGTCACTTTGTATGAGGAAGAAACAGGGAACGCTAAAGCACATTGTCATCTGAGAGTACAGTGTGATCATATGTTTTTGGCTTCTGTGCATGTTACATTCCATTTCTGATGTATCTTGCCTATGATGTGTCTTGTAATCCTGCCTATGGATTGCAAAAAGATTTGAAATGTAAGGCAAAATTACGGGCTTTTTATAGTTTGAAATGTGTTCCTCTCTGTGAGGGTCTTCTTACATTCAAATATTCTCTTATGTGATGAAATTATCTGCTCTGTTTCTCTAAAAATTGTCAGAGACCAATACAAATTTTCACCTTGTAATGATTTAGAGCTTCACTGTTTCATAAAGAAGACTCTTGTTTTAATGTGATATGTAATCTGCAGATGTGTAATCTGCAAAACACATGCCCTTAAAAGTTCTTGCTCTTAAAACAGTGAAACCACTATTGTGGGCTTGCACAGTCTCTCAACAAGCCAAAGCAAGTGCTTCTGTCTCACTTGAAATGCATGCCAATTGCTGTAAGTATTTACAAACATCAGATACTAGTGAGAATGTCTGCCATTTGTATTATTTATGATCCTGCTATATGGTCCTGTCTTTGCCCTGCATTTTCAGCCGTTGACACATACTCACTAACAGAAGAGATAGAGAAGTACTAGCCTTTCATAACATAACTATAGTCCTTTGGATGCAACAACCAATGTGAAAAATAGGGTATTAATGTTCCGTATGTCTCATACTTCCTACAGCCTCATTGGACAATTTGCAATAATTTTATCATATTCAATTCTACTCCAGTGATGGGAGAAGATTTCTCAGTGGTCTATTTACAGTAACTTTAAAATAATGTATCTATTATAAGTACTGCTGCTGTTTACTTTATGTTTTTATAGAAGTATTGGAATAAATATCTTTCACTCAATTTGTATTATGATGGCAAATTGAATGATATTATTCAACAATCTGATTTTATATTGGTTTTATATGTATGATCCATGTAGCTACATATTTTGATGGCTATAAAGTAGTTTAATTTCTGGCTTTTATAGTTGTGTCCAAGTACACATAATTTCTAACTGCCAGTTCCCAAACTCCCTGCCTGGATATATCTATTACTTACAAGGTCAGTTCTCCTTTCATTTACTGAGCTTAAATCATTAATTGCATCCTGCCCTTTTCATTTGAAAAACGTTTAGAATTGGATACTCTGTTGAATGAAAGGCTTTATTAGTGCAAGATTCATGGAAGAACCATTAGTACCATCTTTGTTAAATTAGTCCCTGACAGACAGGGTAGTTTTGAATGTTTCCTCACAATGCAGAACACACAAATTAGTGCTAATTCTATAGGCAGGTAGCATATTAATTAGATTTCACAGCATACATAAACCATTAGAAAGTGTGTTCCCATGTCTTACTACTGTGACATAATACTTATGTCAAGTCAGACTTACAGGTGGATGTTTCCTTCCAGTCTAGGTTTCAGGCAGCACAGTGATGCTAAAGTGATTGGATAAATACAAAGAAAGGTTTTCATTACTTGGTTATGGAGGGAAGGCCCTCATAGAATATTTCTGAGATGTAAAAAGAGGAGCAACTTTAATCCTGCAAGAGGCCCTTGAGGCTTCTTTTAGCATTTGCAGCTCTGGGTGGTCCAGCTGAATCCTTTGTGGTCCCCCTAAGCATTTTGATGACAATGCAATTCGTGGAAATTCTTGGGATGAGGGCCTGCTAGACTATTTAACAAGCTCTCAGCATCCTTTACTGCTTCTATGCAGCTTTCATGCCCCCATCTTCCTGTATTTTGTCTCTGCCAGATAGGGGAGCAGGAGAAATTTGGTAAGCAAAATAACTGAGAATAGAGAGAGTTATATAACCAAGAAGAACTTGGTAGTGTCTGTGCTACAGCTGAAAGCATTTGCCTAATTGGTTAGGTGCAAAACAACAAAAAGCTGACATCCATCCATCTATCCATACTCAGGGCTGGAAGCTGACATCTGCCAGCATCAGGACCTCAAGGCACAGCGACGCAGTTCTTCCAAGAAGCCAAAGCTCTGTGGCCCTTGGAAAAGGGATAATGTTAATTAGAAACCACAAAGCTCAAGGGGATGAGGAAACCTGATTAGCTAGCTTAGCTCAGTAAGAAAATGAAAATATTTGGCTCAGATAAGGCTCAAAGGAAGAAGGAAATTCAGGCTGTCCCTAAGGCAGTGCTGGGACCCAAAGCTTATTTTCATGAGAGTACCAGTGGATTTTACTGCTTTCTTATAAGACAGGTACCAGCAATTACCCCAGAGTTTTATCAACATAATGTGTTATTTTGTAAGCCCTTAGTTTTTTCATCTCTGTATTTCTGGGAATTGAATTAAAAGGAAACTATCAAAATGAAAGGCTCTTCCCATGAAGAAGACTAGCTTGCAAGTGAAAGTCAAACCATTACGTGTGAGGTTTAGATACAGCCGCTGACTCTGGTACTAGCTGCCCAAGCAAAGTTAGGTGTTATTTCTGTTCTCTACTTGCAAAATAAGACAGTACTGCCTTTTTTCTTTCTTCTACATCTATCTCTGTCGAACACCTACAACGAAAATAAACCTTAACCTTGCCTGGAACCCCTGATTACCTAGTGTGTAGACTGG
>NW_009944067.1:26523-35805 GCF_000696875.1 Nestor notabilis
GGGGGGGGCGGGGAAGGGCACTTCATTTCTCATGTGACTTGCAAGTTCCCAAGAAATTAAACTGTTATGGCTTTGACTTCTTTTTTCTTTACCTATTCCTTTGTTACGTTTGTTCTCCTTGACTGCACCATGTGACAGTAAACTATGCTATAACAATGTGAACTAAACAGAGGTTCATGACAATCCCAAGGCAAGGATTGTTGACACTAGGATCGGAAAGTTCAGACTGCAAGAGTATATGGAAGTTTTCCTGTTGTTCAGAAGTCAAATCCCAAATTAAACCTTGGTAGAGGTCTTGCAGCTACCCTCTACACCAAAATTTTTGTGCTAGAAAGATACACTCTTAGCAGCCGGTAGTGACCAATCCCTTCCTGCCTTCTCCTGCACAAATCCAAAAAATTCTCCACTCCCTACTTCTGGGATTTCCAGGAAACTGCAGGTAGTCAGAGGGTACCTCTGATGGCAGCAAATCACTTCCACTAGTGTGGTCCCACTTTTATTCATGGCCATGTAAATAGGGAGCAGTTCCAGGTGGCAATTTTAATTTTCAGCAGATCAGAGGAATGTGGTTTTGTTCAGTAGCTTTCTGATTCCTGGCTGGGAGATGGTGTGTTTGTCATATTTCCCAGGCACAACAAAAAAAACTAAATCTGTTCACAGCAGGCTTAACTTCCCTATAAAAATTCTTCTCAGTGGAGAAACTGTGGAGTGTCAGTAGCTGAAAAAATGGCATAACATCATAGCATGTGCTAAGGTAGTATTTCTTCACAATCAATAGAGAATTGATTACAAAATATCATACTTCAGGAGAACTTAAGAGAAATTTGTTGTCAGATTGGGAGAACGCGGGTTATTGGGTAAACACTTTTCAGATTGGTGCTTTGAAGATGGAGACATGATCAGAAATGAATAAAACTCAGTGTAGTAAATAGAAAGTACTATGCAAAGAAGGAAGAAGTGAGGGTGGCAACAGGAGTACCATATGTATGCTAAAGGTAATAGGAATCTATGAGAACTTGACATTTTTTCTTGTCCTTTATTCATATTCCTGCGTATTCAATGAGTTTTCTACTCACTTGTTATAAAAGGTAGTCCTATGACTTGCTTGTGTCTGGCAAGCCTCTTCAGATACCTTTGCTAGAAGACCAATAATGCATAAATTTACATGACATGTTACTTAACTTTGTATTATTTCAGTGTATAATCAGCACTGGTGTGAAATTCTAGTCCTTCTCTACTTAACATTGATGATTTGCCAGGCACTATGATACCAAACTCTTCGCTGAAGCTCTGTTCAGTATTTAGTCTATTCCACTGCTTTTATTTTCACTAAAAATCAGTTACCAGAGAAAAGCATCAAGTTACTCTGTCATGGCTTGTATTTGATGTATGAAAGTTGTATATACCCTGATTTATGCTTAGGGTTTTTATTATTTATTTCACAACTTCTTGTCCTTCAAAATAAAGTCAGCCCAATAGGCTGATGTTTTTCCGTATATCTTTCCTTCATTTCTGTCTGGAGATTTGCAGATAAAATACGCTAATGACACAGATGCATTTCCAAAGCAGAGAATATATTTAAATGTAAAAGCTGGAGCAATATGCATTTTGACAGCAAATATAAGCCCGTGTTTTCAACCTGTTTGTTTGTTTTCAACACTGATGTTTGTGACCAAATTGGAGCATTTGGAGTTCTTAAAAAAAGCTTGTAAACAGATTTTTTTATTTACTTTTTTATATTTTATTAAGCATATGAAGTATCACAGTAATTTACATATTTACTAGTCTGTTATGATTCAAATTCATACCAACCGCAGTTAAAAGACCACATGGACATTAGGAAAACTCTAATTTCAAGCCTTAGGAGAGGATAAAACCAAATTGTAAATCCCACATAAACGAATAGATAAATGAAACACGAACAGATACTACAACCACATTACTAAGTCCTTTTACAGCAAATGGTCATTTTTCCAGTAGCAGTTCTATTGTGCAAGCAGTACATGAAAATACATTTTTATCTTTTCTGTCTGCACTTTTAACCAGAATTAACCATTGATTGAGCTTCAGCTTATTTAGACCATCATGAAAGGAAGACCTGATCCACACTGGGAGTTTGCTGCATAACATGTGGAGTTAAAAGCCTTTTTTTGTGCATTGAAGACTGATAAAATTTTGCCTGATGATTTATTCACTGGATAACACCTGTGTTCGGTCAAAACCCTACCTTTTGACACTAAGGGGCAGTGATTAGTTGTTAAAGAATATCAAGTTATTTTTACTTTTTCAAATGACTGCTTTAAGATGACTTTCTGGCTCAAAAAGAGAGGCATCCTTGGTCCCTATGTTGTTTAAAGGGCTGCTAATGTCTATTGTTCAGTGATTATTTTAATGAGTAATATATAACAAAAGTAGTCCATGCAGTATGAGCTTACACTTTTCTCCCAGGTCTTCTGCCTTAAAAACAGATTTTTTTATCTGACTGAAAAGGAGTATGAGTACCTCTTCCAGTGTAGACTAAGCATCCGTGTTAAGTCTAGAGAAATATTACAAGATTATGTGGTATACTGTGGGCATCAAATGCATTAAAACTTTTCTTTTAAAGCTCTGTGATGCTCAGCATTAGAGCTGATTTTTTTCATGTGTCAGAACTTGATTATTTTCTCCTTCAAAAAGCAAAGAGTTTCTTTTTACTGATCATGTAACCAGAGAAGGAGATGTGGACAGAAGTGCTACAGTGACACCTCTGTTGATGCCCAGAGCAGCATGGATGCCTCAGACATGCATGGCATAGACATGCCCAGACCAGGACACAGATGTTTGGAGTTGCTTCTCTATGTTAGAAGGTATTCAAATCTGTATCTATACTCAGTTTACTCTATCATTCATGCTGGCATAGTACAAAAAGCAGTGTCTCATTCTGGAACTTCCTAATTGTTAAAATTCATTTCACCAGAAAATAATCAAATTAATGCAGTCAGTGGTGCGCTCTTCTTGGAAAGAACTTTCTGGACCATTTGAAGTATTTTTCATATAGAATGTATGCAGTTAGCCTTTGGCATTTGCATTCTTTGCAGCTGCATTTCTGCATGCATCCATGATGTCTACTCTCATAAGGCATACACTGAATCAACATTGAAGAATTGCTTTGGTTTAGGACACTTGGCTAGGACCATTCCACTTTCGCATTAAGAATAATTGTCGTAGGTCAGCCCAAATGTTCATCTAGCCCAGTGTCCTGTCTCCAACAGAAAGAAAAACAATGGGTGCTCTAGAAAGAATAGAATAGAAAAAAGATGTAATGACACTTCCAGAAATATATTGCCAGCATAGCAAATCTGAGCAAGAGGTAGCAACTTCTTACAGAACAACCGTCCGTGGATTTATCTTACATCAGTCTTCCAGCTGTTCTTCAAACTCATGTAAAATTTTAACACCCTCAGCCTCCTGCAACAATGAATTGCAGTATTTAATTATGTGCTGTGTGAAGTATCCCCTCTTTCTGTTTGCTTTGAACCCTTTTGATGACTCCCAGTTCTGGTATTAAGAGAAAAATGAGTAAGCATGCCTTAATCACCTTCTCCAGGTCTCTCACGATTTTGTAAACTTGTGTCATACATCCCAGTATACCCTTGCTTTCCATGCTGAAGAGTCTTAGACTACTGAATTGCTACTTTTACAGAAGATGTACCTTTGACTATCCCATCTGATTCTCTATGTATTGTGCCAGTTTTAATATATCTGTTTTCAGGTTTGAGGCACTTGCCAAACTTCTTGGTGCATTCCAGTTTACTTAGGATTTAAACATGGTATTTTCTGCCATGTTATCTGCTCCTTTCCTAGTTATTTTGCCTTTTTTTTTTTCACAGCTAATGACTATTAAACCAACATTTTCATAAAGATACCTACTATAGCTCCGTAAGAATCCTAAGTTCAGTATCGTTACATATATAACTATATACGTATTTACACTACATAAATATGTTATATGTATAACTATATATATAGTTATGCTGATTCTATGATTCTATATAAAATCAGGATTATTTTCCCCATGCATATCAGTTTGCATATATCAACAAGGAATTTCATTTTCCATTTTATTATCCTGTAACTCAGTGTGGATGTCCTTCAGCAGCTCCCAGTTTGCCACCTATTCATTTTTATCAGTCTGAATGACTCTCCATAACTCATCTTTTACACACCATGATCATGAATTTCTGGGACACCCCACACCAGTTCATGTTGTACTCTGCTGTGAAATTTTGCTGCTTATGCCTATCCTTCTTTCCCTGTCTTCATCCATTATGTGTTTCCTCCAGTAGTTGTAGAAAAGCAACCACGCCCTGTGGCATATTTGACACTTCATGAAGCTTACATTTGTTCTTGCTATGTAATAGCATAATTTCAGCAAAACGCATTAACTCTTCTCTATGTGCCATTTTGCAGTTGACGAGTTTTAGTACATGGATATGAATTTGAATCCTTTTGAGCTGAAATGATCTTGAACTTAGATTTCCTTCAGATGCTCTGAGAAAAGTGCTCTGACCATTACACTTCGCTGCACGTGCAGTGCCAGTGGCCACACTGTATGAACACTGATTCTTCGAACAAATTAGTAATATATTTTTACATATCCACAATAGAGGTCCACAGGCAGTAACTTTTGGTACTTAGTATATAGTTGTCTAAAATTATACCTGGTTTATCTAACTAAGGCTAATTAATCTAACCATATGTTCAGCAGAACTCCAAAAGCAGAAGGAGAACTTGGCTTTTTTAAACTAGGACTATTGCAGATTTCAAGCACTTATGGGGATAGCTGTATCTTAGAATAGGCTTTACAGAAAATTATTTAACATAAACTCTTACAATGAAAAGGAAAATTTGATTGCACAAGCAGCAGCAACAGCAAAATTCAAAGGACATTTGTCAGATCAATTTGCAGATGAAGAGACTTCAGGATTGAATCAATGGAGCCCAGAATTTCAGTTATAACACTGGTAGGTACACCGTAGCATTCTGAGATCAGAATATATCCACAGAAACACTGCTACCGTATTTCAGGCCATAGAATCATAGAATCAACTAGGTTGGAAAAGACTTTTAAGATCATCAAGTCCAACCATTACCTGAGAACTGCCAAGACCACCACTAAACCATATCACTGAGGGCCTCATGTACACGGGTTTTGAACACTCCCAGAGACACTGATTCCACCACTTCTCTGGGCAGCCTGTTCCAATGCCTGATCACCCTCTCTGCAAAGAATTTTTTCCTAATATCCAATCTAAACCTCCCCTCACAAAGCTTGAGGCCGTTACCTGTTGTCCTATCACTTGTTAATTGAGAGAAGAGACCGACCCTCACCTCACTACAACCTCCTTTCAGGTAGCTCTAGAGAGCAATAAGGTCCCCCCTGAGCCTTCATTTCTCCAGACTAAACAACCCCTCAGCCATTCCTTCAGCTGTTCCTCATATGACTTATTCTCCAGACCCTTCACCAGCTTTGTTGCCCTTCTCTGGACCTGCTCCAGCACCTCAATGTCTGTCTTCTAGTGAGGCGCCCAGAACTGAACACAGGATTTGAGGTGTGGCCTCACCAGTGCTGATTACAGGGGGATAATCACTGCCCTGGCCCTGCTGGCCACAGTATTGCTGATACAAGCCAGGATGTCATTGGCCTTGTAGGCTGCCTGGGCACAAGGTGGCTCATGTTCAGCTGTCAGTCAGCACCCCCCGGTCCTTTTTCATCGAGCAGCTTTCCAGCCACTCTTCCCCAGCCTGTACTGTTGCATGGGGTTGCTGTGACCCAAACACAGGACCTGGCTTTTTACCTTGCTGAACCTCATATCATTGGCCATAGCCCATCGACCCAACCCGTAAAATGTATTAACTTGAGAAGCCTTACTACGTTGCTTTCCTTTCTTGACTTACATGCCCTATAGACTTATAATACAGAAAGCAGTGCATTGGTTAGCAACAGTTAGGTAAAAATAGGTAGAAGTACTAATCACTACATTAGCCAGCCACAGTACATCAGAAACATACTGGGGTGGGATCAATGTCTTTTTTTAGACCTCTATTATTCTAGCACTAATTTTTACTTCACTACCTTTGGCAGTCAGATGATATGAAGATTAAGCTTGCTTGTCCTGCTTGCATCTGTATCTTCTGATTACAATGATCCTGCCTGCACCCACTCAGAAAAGGCTCAGCTGCCTTTTCTGTACAGAACACATATGTGCTTTAATCTGAAGGCAAGTGGTTTCTGCAGGAAATGCACTGGTATAGTCAATAGACAAACTTGTAGTTAACACAAGACTGTTTTCCTGCTTGATTTATCAAGTGAAAAATCTTACCCTTCACTAGCTTACACTGGCTTTTCCGCTTGGAAAGGATACTATTTTGTTTCTCTATATCTTGTACCATCATCTGTTTTTTTAAGCATCATTGGGACTGTTTGTTTTTTTTTTAATCTATGTGTTGTTGATACAAAATGTGAGTAATGTTGCCAAGGCTATGTTTAGAGACCTTAAGAATAAGGAAAAAACGCATGAAGGAGCTAGGACATACTTCTCAAATAGATACTTTCTCCCTTCCTTCAGCCAGTCTGAAATTACCAGGTTCTAATCCTCTGTAATTTTCACTGTAAGAGCTATGAAACAAAAGCATCGTCTTTTGGTCATACAACGTGTAGGCAACTGCTTTGGGAGTTACACTAAAGCCTCTGGCCGGATGACCCGCGGCCTAAGCCCTGCTCCCCTGAGCTGCCGCTGATGAAACAAACCTGCTGCGAACCGCCCACATTCACCCCGCAAACCGCGGTCAGGGCGACCGTCCCAGGTCGGGCCCTCGGAACCTCCCCCCCGGCTACAGGCAGGCACCTTCTTCCTTCGCTACACCTCCTGCCCAGCAGCCGGGCTCTGTTGCGATACCTGCCCGGGGAACCCCTAAGCGATACGCTGCTGCGCCGGGCTTCTCGAGCGGTCCCCATACACCCCACAGAGCTTTCGGTTATTCGGAGACTTAAACCTGTCTAGAATCCTCTGAATAATTTCCAGGATGATCACCTCTTCTCCTGCTCCGGGTTTCCCATTCCTCTTGCCCCTCAGACCTCTGTGAGGAGAAAACTCAGCCTCCCTAAGTTGACACATCGAGCTGCTATAAAGAACTAGCACAATTCACGATTTTTCTGGGGGCCTGCTTTCTTTATAAGCAACTAGATTTTAGCAGCACAAATATCGGCTTGGCTCCCTGCCTAAAATGGAAGACAGTGGAGTGGAGAAAGTGTGAAGCACTTTTTATTTCTATTTCTTTTCTTTTTTTCTTGTTTTAGGGTTTGGGTTTGGTTTTTTTTTTTTGTTTGTTTTTTTTGTTTTTTTTTTTAGGGGGGATTGTTTGGGGTTTTTTTTGGTTTGTGATTTCTTTTGGGTATCTGATTACTCGTGGGTGTATCTGGCTGCAAAACTTTTGAGGCAATTCCCCCTCCAGACCGACTCCCAAACCGTGATACCGATCCGTGCCTCATTAGCATAGCATTATTAGTATTTATTTTTTTCAGAGTTTGGAATGTTGCAATTTTCGAAATTAAGGTGTAATCCCCCTATATAAAGCGGAGGGAACAACTGGAAAAATCGACAGTTCCAGCTGAATTTCGAGTGGTCGACTAGACCCCACGAGCGTGCGTGGGGAAAAATTTGGACAGCCGGAACTCGAGGCCAGGTGGGTTCACTTTCCTCAGGAATAGTTTCTCTGGCTGGAGGTCCACTGAAGGACCAGCCTGGCACAGGGTACCCTTCCCCGGGGGCTAGGACTGCGACCTGGCCCCTGGGAGCACGGCAGGTAAATCCCAGAAAGAGGCTGCGACCCAGCACCCACTGAAACCGGTATCAAAATTCCAGTTGCCTTCAGTGGGATGGGGATCCACACCAGTGCCCACTCTGCAGACCCGGCCGCCGGCGCTTCGCCCTTTTGCTGCGGGTAGCAGCTAGTCAAAGTGTCTCTGCAGCGGGCGATTTACCTGCGACAGGATTCTTTCCCTTTCCTATCCTTGCTTTGCCGCAAAGAAAACTTTGGATTTTTTTTTTGTCAGACTAGGGGGAGGGAGGGAATGCGAACTTACGCTATACGAGCACGCGTTCCTAAACCGGTGTGAAAGGCGAGTAACGGCAGCACCAGCAGAAGCAAATGAATAGATGGTCTTTAATGAGCATTGGTGTACAGCAGGGCAGACAGGGTACGGCAGCAATCAGTCACAAACCAGCCGGGACTCATCAGCCAGCGAGTCGCTCTCTGACTTCTGATCCCTCTGCTTTACACAGATCTCTCGTCTGTCTGAAGGCTGTTTTCAGTAAAGTGCTTTTCCCGAACATTTTCTTTCAACAGTTTTTCTGTTGGCTTTCCCTCTCCCTCCCCACCCCTATCCCCAGCAGGTTTAGTGTTCGCACTCACGTGGAAAAAACGCCAAGCAACACATACAAAAAAGCGGTAGCGGTGAACGGTGAAAGGTGATGTGAAAAGCACAGCCTAGGAATCGCCGAGTTGGTTTTTGTTTTAATGAGAAACTAGAGAATTCGGACACCCATTCACATCTTGAGAGGCCAGGTCACGCTTCAGTCCGTCCTGAGGTATTTTCCTCCGATGTGAAATGTTGGGATGGACTGTAAAAGTGTGAGGAGGAAGGACAAGTGATCGTTAGTTAAAGGAGCCCTCCGCCGTCAGTGCCGTTTTCATTTAAATTCCCACTAATTAATCGAGCTATTTAAAGCTTACTCTTTAAACAGCGAGCATTACACGTCCTGAGCCCCCGCAGCTCCCCAGTGTTCAACGTAACCGGTTTGCCCACCTCTTTCGGAGCCAGATCTACAGGACAGCGGGGCAAAGGTTTCCGGTCCCTCGGGAGAGGGGGAGAAGCGGAGTTCAGGGGCGGCTTTGCCCAGCCGCCGGAGGCCTGCAGCCACCGTCCCACTGGGCCCCGTGTTCCGCGGGACCTCCTGGCCCGCCCCGTGCCGCAGGTTGTCGGGATGGCGAGGAGACCTGCCCTCCCGGGGCCTTCCTCCGACCAAGCCCCTTTGGCCCCGGCTGTGGATTTTCACATCACCTTCACTCCGCCACTAACGATATTTAACAATGACAAAAGGTCTTACCTGCGACCTGGCTCTCAAATAATCTGATTGTACACAATATAAACACAGACACCAGCAGGGGTATAGTCATGAGATCGATCGGGTTTCCGTGCCGCACGCATGCCCCAAACATCGGCATCCTCCCCCCGGGAGC
>NW_009944067.1:35895-36105 GCF_000696875.1 Nestor notabilis
CCTCGGGGGGGTTACTCGCGGTTTGTCCCAGCAGAGAAGCGGCGGCCCCGGACGCGGTGGGGCAGATCTGCGAGGCGGCGACCGTCAGAGCAGGGATGGCCGAGGCAGCGGTCATCGCAGGCGTCGGCTTTATGGGCACCGGAACGGCGGGCATGGTCTGTGCCGGCGGGTGGCAGAGCGCCTTCACGGGCACCCCGAAGGGTCCGTAGT
>NW_009944068.1:0-22993 GCF_000696875.1 Nestor notabilis
TTGGAGCAGCGAGGGGTGAGTTGGAGCAGCGGCTGGGATGAAATACAAAGTTTGTGAGGAAAAACTGTTGAGTCTTTGTTCAAGGATGAATCTTAGAGTGTGGATGTGCCTGCAGGAGGGAGAGAAGAAGGAGCAGTGCTGGGAAATGAAGGCGTAAAGAAATGGTGGGGTACATGTGGAAACGGGCAAGTGGAGGCAGGAGTGTGAGGTGAAAGCCTTGAGCCAGCCGGGCAGGCAAATACAGCCACAGAACTGCCAAAAACATAGAGCCAGGCAGCTTTGGTGCTCTGTGCAGGGGCTTGGCAGGGCAGGATCATAGGGTCCTGTATGTTGGGGAGGCCACGTTGCTCTGCAGAATGGAGGAGGTTTGAAACCATCTCCGCCATACCTGCAGCAGCTGCCTGCAGTCAAAGACCAAAGGCACCGAGAAATTGTTGATGAAAACAAAAGTACAGTCAGGACACTCAGGTCGGCTGGTACAGAGTGGAAAAATGAAGGAGGAAAAAGCAATGCAACCAGGAGAAGGGAGGTTGTGTTGTTGCTGTTGGAGTAGCGCTGCTTCTGCAGCACATATGGGGAATGGATGCATTTCTGTGGCACTTGGGGATCATCAGTTTCTGGAGGCCTTTTCTTCTTTTCTTTTTTTACCTCCAGGTCATGGCCTGATGTGGTCATGGCTGATCAGCAAAATCCTGCTCAGGAGGGTTGTGGATCCTTCTGCTTTCAGGACTGTTTGCACAGGGCCTCAGCTTGACTCCAGTCCACCTGCTTGTTATTCATACTGGCAGAAACTGCTGTCGGCACTTTTGCCTGAAGTTCGGTTGTGATTTTTCTTGTTTTTGCAGTGATTTACCTCTCTCCTGGTACAATTTAGACAGGGAAGTGTAATCAATCAATCAGCATAGTAATTGTCTGGTTAGCATTGATGACATTTGAGAGATTGCCTTGCATTTAACAAGTCTTCTCTGGTTGAGGCAGAGCTCAGAGGTCAAAACCCTCTGACTCCTGGGATCCACTCCCTGAGGAACATGTGGCCCTTTCTTGGAGGGATACAGGAGGGGAGAGCAGTGTGGTTTAACTTGCATTGCCTGTTGTACTGGTATGGTGTCCTTGAGAAGAATGGCAGTGGTAGGACTTTGTGGGATCATGGCTGGCTTGGCTAGAACATCATCAGAGGAAATACTTCCAGGAGAAATCACATTGGGATCATGGTCAATTAATGTCTCGGGTTAGTTGGAGATTTAAAGGTGCTATTTGCTCATCTTTGGCAAGGTAGTGTGGGTGATGTTATTCAGAATTTCAGCCAATGGGAACATGTTTTGTAAACTCTTTCTCAAATACATCTCTCAAGAGGAGGACCAGTGCATTGAAACAAAGGGAAAAGATAGCTTACCTCTAGGACATGCAGAAGTCAAGTAGTAACATCATTTGGTAAGCAGACTCTGAAGATTATTCCAGGTACAGTTATGCTTCCTGTGATACTATTTTCAAAGTCATTGATAGTACTTTGTGAGGTAGGAAGACCCTAGTGGGTTTTGGTCAACCCACTTTTCTTGCCCATCCGCATGACATCTTGCCGTCAGGCAGATGTTTACAGCACTGTCCTAAAGTCCCTTTTCAAAAAGCACTAATCCAGATAAATGGCAGTTCTTGCAGAGAAGCCATTTCAAGTCATTGGTCAATGAACCACACAGTTCTGCTTCTGTAAAACCACTGCTTCTGCTAGTTGCAATGCTAGAAACATGTTAAAAGTGTACAGCTTTGTCCCTTCCCCCTTTTTTCCCTTGGCAGCTGCTATGTGGTGATCCCAGACAGTTAACTTACACTGCCGTTATCAGCAGGAGCTGTCTGGTTGTGTTCAGCAACCACCAAAACCTCATATATTTGATTTCACAAGTTCTCCCAACAACAAAGTAATAATAAAATATGAAATCAACAAATACTGCTTGAGATCATGTCAGAAAAATAAAGTAATGAAAAGGTCAGTAAGTGGCATTAAGATATAAAATCTGAGACCATATAAAAACAAACAAGTTTTTGGACAGAAAACATCAGTAGAATAGAGCACACCAGAAATCTGAGCTCCAGTCCAGATGCCTGCAGTTGACTGTGTCCAATTAAACCAGGGACATGTCTCGCTGGTAGGCAGTTCTCAGCAATAGTGGTATGAGTGGTTTTGTGTTTCTTATTGCCACACACGTGATGTGCTGTACCAGTGTGAGGTTTCTAAGATGGCTGAGCTCTTCCACCCTGTCTGGTTCCCCTCCCTTTCACCAGTTCAGGCAGTTGGTCGATCCTTGGGGGCAGTAAGCTGTTTTATGAAACCACAGTGTCAGTTGTGCCACCACAAGATAGTCTTCTCCCCCCTAATATTTTATTTTCTAATGTGAAATGAGGGTGTTAATTCCTTCTGCCATTCTCCATTTCCTGATCTGAATGGATGTTGAAATAGTTGTGCTGCCACAACTTGCAGGAGGGAGCATACAGTGGCATGAGGCCGGGCATGTAGTGGGCAGTAGAGGAAAGAGAGAGAGCGTGACAGGAACTGCTGTAAGCCACTGTTACTGCCAAACACATCACATCACTGAACCACAGCCTAAGTGCTACTGAAAGGCTCAATAAATATTCAACAGCAGAAATATGTCCATTGTGAATTAAATTGAAAAGAAAATAGTTAATGCAGATTTGCTCTTAACAATTGAATGGTTTTCTGCTTATTGTTTGGACTTCCAGTGGAAGTTTAATACTTGGTTTCTGAAACCTATTTAAAAGACAGTCTTTTGACTGTTCAACACCTTGAAGGGGTGGTGAGGGAAATTCCACTGCAATCTAAACAGAGGAGATAAGTCTTAAAACTATTGAATGTCATTAAAAAGCAGCTAATGAGGATCTTATTGTGGGTCTTTGCATGTTGTTAGGGCTGTTGTTGAGTCTTTTTAATGGGGTATAGGGCTGTACGTTATTAGGTAGCGTACAGAAGATGAGACAAGATACAGCTCTAGAAGTTACATTGAAATGCTGCATCTAAACCAGCCAAGAAGAAAAGGAAAAACCTTGTTAGGTCCCTTTTTTGAAGACTCTTTAGAGCCCTGGGTTACGTAAGGAACGAGTTGCCAGATTTCCTACCTTGCTGGCTCCTGGTCTGATCAACTAGGGCACTTGCTCTCTTCTGCCCATCTCCAAAGCCTCTCCATGAACACCAGATTGCAGAGCAGGTGCTATGTGACTCTTGCTCTCTAGCGAGGTGATGGAGTGCATTTGCTTCTGTTTTGCAGCAGTAGTTCATCCGTGTGATAATTTAAGTACTTTCCCTGTTCTCTGAGAAGGTTTAAAAAATACCCCGAAAATCAAAGCCTCACCTTGTGTCTTTATCCATCCAATTTTCACTGCTGTGAAGTAGTTGGCACCATGCTGCGTGGCAGTATGAAGCCGTGCCTTGCCAGAAGGCTGGCAGGTATTTTTAGCATAGCCTGTTTGGCAAGGAAAGAGAAAAATGTCCCTCTTTCCCCCCTGAAAGGAACATGGACTGCAGGCTGTGGTGTGGTTGGATGGTGCTTGACTATTGCTTTTTGAAGTCTTATTGGGGTAACTGGTTGCCTTCACCTATTGTTTGTAAAGAAATGTTTAATGCATGGGTGCTCCAGTTGCCACAGCTGTCTTAGCTTTTGCCTTTCCCTGTCTGTCTCTCCCTATTTTTTCCTCTCTTTGTCTCAAATTAGCGCCACAATTAAAGTGTGAAGCCTGCTGGCAGCTCACTAGTAATTACTGTACAATGAAAGAGAGGAACATCTGTCAAAGCTAGGACAAGATAACAGCTGTAATTGATTGCCACATCATGGAGCTTGACCACCAGCAGATGGCTGGGGCCAGTTTTTAATAACTGATCACAGCAGTGGTCCCAGGGATTCGGTGTGACTCTTCAGAGGTGACTGCCAGTGAATTCCACCTGTTCAGAGGCAGCCACGCAAGGCTCCATCCCTTTGCTTCCCTTACTTGATTTTACTTATTTATTTTAAGGCTGCGCTCGCCTCCGAAGCTGTACCACAGAGCAGCATATGCCGCTGCTCTCGCTAGGCAGGGAGCAGCAGGAAAGAGCGAGCGAGGCACTGGAGCTGCAAGCGATGGCTCGATGGGAATTGGCAACACTTGGCGCTCTGCGGCACAGGAAGTGCCTCCAGTCACTGAAGCACTTGCGAAAAAGCACAGAAGCAAGTTCAAATTCATTGCAAAACAGAGGGATCCCTTCAGAGGCAAGCTTTGAAAAAGCAAATGAAGGGGGAAGCCATTTGCTGCAGAACATGGGGCTCCTGCATCAGAATTTAATCGCTCTGAGTATTTGTCCTGTGATTGTAGGGTTTGGGTGTCCCCCTGCCAGCTCACAGCTCCTGCTCTCATCTCCTGTATTGTGTCTTGATGGCAGAATTGACAGGAAAAGGTTTAAGTTTATTGCAGCGTTGCAATTAATAAAACCTGCAGACTAAAACTAACCGAGGAACTGTCATTGTTTCCACTAGTGTTGGCCATCAATGTGAGTGAATTGTTATAGCATGTTTGTGGCACATTCTCTCCTACACTAGAAATGTTGCTGAAGAGGTAGAGAAGAAATAATCTGGAGAGAAGGTTATAACTTTTATTACACTTTATTAACTTTTATTACAATGGCCCTTGCTTTGTGGAAGCAATGAGATAAGGCCTGAGGAATCAGATCTGTCCTTAAATCACATGGGATTTTTCTTTTCCAATGACATCAAACCTGAAGGAATAAGTGTGTGTGTGTGGGGGGGGTGGGGGGGGGAAGCGTTAGGAGAATCTTCCTTTGTTTTCCATGAGAAAGCAGAATGTCTCAATGTTAATGAATTGCAGAGACTGGATGTGAATCCCAAACTCTGCAAGAGAGCCTGAATAGCTGCTGCCATTCAGCTCTCCTGGTGTTCAGTCATAGGGTTAATTGTTAAACAATTAGTGCTGCATTTCAAAGGCAATAAGACAAATTAGCTCAGGTATCTGAGCAGTTTCACCTTGCACACCACCCTCCTCCCATCCTTGCAGTGACTCAGTTGGACAGAGTTTCCTGGGTTATTGTGTAAAACAGCAGCTTGTTTTAAACAGTGCAATCTGTCGTTAATTCAGCTAATAAATCACAGCATAAGAGCAAGAGTCTTGCAAGATTAACATCTACAATCAATTGGGAATTACAACATTGGCTTTCATAGGCAAAGTTGATCGTTAAGTCATGGAAAATTTATTACCTTACAAATCTGCTTATAAAAAGTGTTGACTTGAAGCCTTTATAGATTGTACTTATTGCTATTAGATATTCACAGTTTTTGATGAAAGGTTAAATAACTACGTTTGTGCTCTGTGTTTTCATTGAATTACAAAAAGTAATGGGCTATCTTCTACGGTAGACTGAAATTTTTGTGGAATGATCCTATCGGGTATTCAGTTCTTGTGAATCACAATCCTTTTAGCATGACAAAACCTGTGTTAAATGTCAGAGGAAGCCAAAACCACCTTGTTAAGTGTTCAAACAAATCTTCAAACCAAACTTTTCTGGTGCAAACTGAAGTGAGATGCATTATTTTTTTTCCTTTGTGTGCAAGGGGAGAATTGTAACACCACCATTGTCAAGGCTTTCATATCCTGTAATGAGAAAATAAAGTCTGTGGAAGTTTCCTCTTAAGAAAAACATTGGATATCTATGCAAAATATAACACAGTCCAAAGAACATACAGTACAGTGAGTCCTTGGTCTGTTGTGTTAGGTTGGAGCTTTCTTCATCCCTAAAATTAAGCACCGACTTAAGTGAGGACGGTGATGCTGCACTTTAAGTATGAGAGTAACTTCTGTTTAAAATAACTGGAAGGTAACAGGATACTGTGTACATAATACTGCATTTTTATAATGTGAAGAACATGTAATCTTAATTGAAAGTGTTACTGGATATTCCAGTGGCAGATCACCCTGATCACCCTGGATGAGGCTGAGCAGCTGAATGCTGGAGATAACTGAGTTTATGTACTTACTCTTTTTTAAGCTGGATTTTTAGTAGTTGCAGCATTCTTTAAAATATGTGCTGATGTACAGATACGATCCTGGTAACTGGTCACTTGGCACCTATTGGGTATGTAGCAGTCATTTCCTACCTTGTGGTCAAGGTGCTTCTCTGGGCTTGGGGGACAGTAACCCAAGTTTTGGTGTCTGACTTAACCTAATTTGGGAAGACCCCTCCTTTTTTTTTCTTTTTAGTATATATATTGTCTCTTGCTGTGTTCTAATGACAGAATTGCTACAGATGAAGCTGGGAGCTGGCTCAAAGGCAGCAGTCAGTAAATTAGGTGCAGGATCTGGAGCCCAGCTTGGTGGAGGCTGAGGGCAGGCGAGGAGGTGATGTCAGCATCTGGGGCGCGTGCCAGTTCGGTGCCATTCATGCTGCACGCCGGCCTCGCAGCGTGCTGGCAGCAGTCTGCACAGGGAGTGCAAGAAAGTGAAGAAATGGAGGGGGAGGGCAGAGGATGCGGGGAAAATAGCTTTGAAAAAAGAGAGGGAGAGAGAGCAAATGTGGGAATCAATAAAAGAACAGCCTTTGTGTTGTGTGGATAGGGTACAGTACCAGCTGGACTACCTGAAGCCCTCGTACAGCTTCAGAAATCAATTCCCCATTCTCTCACCCCTGTGCTTTGTTGGTGGTACCTCGGGGTTAGTGTCCTCTGCATTTATATGCGTTCCAGAGTGGTGGAAACGGCAGCAGCCAGCACACTTGACATGGAGAGCCCCTTTGTGCTCCTGAGCAGCAGGTCAGCGAGTGAGCAGAGTTTGAATAAGCAGCCCTTGTGCCTTCATATGTCTCTCTGATCCCTTGAACAAAACCAGCATACAAAAGGCAGTAAGGTGATGTGAAGGCCTCCTCCTAAATGTCACCATAATGTCAGCAGCACTGGGAGCAGAGCAGCCTCCGAAGAGCAGAAAGCATTGTAATATTTATAGAAACAGAATTTGTTAAAAATACATTTGCCTGTTACAGTTCAACCTTTTGGAGTCCTCACTTCTTCCAGCTCTGGGAGTGGGTGGTGAGTTGAGAGTCTCTGTGTGTGTTTCAGGCTGGGTTTGAATTGTTGCAGTCAGTCTGGGCTCCTAGCAAATGTAAAAACCTGAGAGTTTGCTAATTCTGTGGTCCAGGAAGAGTCCTGGTCCTACTGAAAGAGCTCAAAGTCTTTTAAAATAAACCTTTGCTACCTTGCTCCGTGTAAACATGAAGGGCATCTGAACCTGTTTTGCATTTGCAAAACAAGGGTAAATGCAGTGCAAAGCAGACAGTGACTTGTCATCTACCATAAAACAAGCCAGTGGCAGCGCATGGGATACCTGGCACCCTGTGCCTGGAAAACCCTGTTTTGTCTCTTGGTAGGTTAGACTCTGGAACTGGCTGCCAAGAACAAAGCAGACCTGCCTGCTTGTTTTTGCAGAGTCTGCTGCCTTTAGCTGCACTATTATCATTGTGTGTCTTGTCACCATGATCACAGGCATGTAATGCTTTTACAGCATAACAAAATGGACCTGGAAAACAACCAGGAAATGGAGCAAAGAGAATGCTGTGAAATTATCCTGGATAAACCTGCCCCATGTTGTGCAGGAATCCCAGCGCTGGCTCTGCTGTTCCATGCTGCCTGTCAAATAGCAGTGGTGCCAGGCAGCAGGAAGGCAGTGTCCGTGACCCAACGGTCAACTGTGTCTCTTTACACAGCCCCAGCCCATTTGAACTACTGGGAGATGTGGTCCATGTGTTGCAGGAGGCAGCTTTTGCTGTTAGTGCTATTGAAAGCATTGCCATTTAAGAGCATCAGGCTGGATCCTCACCCAGCCTGGTCACCTGAAGTCCCAGGTTCCTATGCAACAGAAAAATGATTTTTAGTAGCAAGTAAGAACTGCCGTTTCTTGGTGCTTTATTTTTTTTTCTTGCTCTTGATTTCTGTTCCTAAGGGTCAGTGCTTCTCCAGTTTAGAGGGGCACCCTCTTTAATGTAGTCAGTCAGTACCATATCCAGGATTGATAAAAGACAAATTATTGCCTAATAAATGCTGTGAATCCCTCTACTTTCCCTCTAATTTCCCCCATTCCAGCTCTTAATTGCTTAAATTCCTGATGCTTTTGGTGAGCAGGAGGCTAGAAGATGCATTGATTTCTGATTTCCAGCTTGGTGCTACAGAAACCTGGGCTTGTTGTTACCATTTATCTGAGCTTTGTTTTAGTGTGGTGGTTAAGAACATCACCAGTCTACCAAATCCATGTTGTTTGGGTTGATCAGGCAGCTGCTGTGTTTTAGAGTACAACATAAGCGTAGATATGATATACTCCATTGGGGAAATAGGAAACCATTCTTTTGTTCTGCATGTTTGACATTACACAACATTTCCTGGTACTAGATTTGCTACTGTGTTGCCCGCCTCTCACTGATGTCTTCTTGTGTGTAGCAGCATGCTGGTAGAGCAAAGCACTTACTGCCCCTACTTGCTCAAACCATATGTTTTGCAAAGGCATTTTCTCCCTCTATTCCCACTGTTCTAAGCAGGAAAGGTCCAACAAAACATTACCTGATCCTGCTCGTTTCCCTTCACTGCATATCAAAGTCATTGAAAAAGACACCACTTTAATATTGTGGACTGAAAACTGCCAGAGTTGAGACGCAGAACCGAACCTGCTCATGCATTGCTGTCACAGCAGGCAACCTCAAAGTCTGGGGCAAGGCAGCTGGCCTAAGGAGGTACCACACGAGCCGTCCTGGGTACCAGTGAAGTCTGCTGTTTGTGAGTTAACGCAGTGATGTCTTTACTTCACATTCATTGACTCCCCCCGCCACCCACCCATCACAACTGCTCCCACAGGAGATGGAAATCCAACTGAGTGAGGGAGGCTTTGTTTTACTTGCTTGGGATGGCTGCAGAGTGAAGGGATGGAGCAGTGCTGCTTAGTGGATTAATAGTGTTTCTCAGCAGTTAGTGCTCGCTTTGATTACAGTGCTTTTTTTAATGACCACTTGACTGCAGGTGGTGAAGGATGGCTTGAAAATGTCCTTTTAAAATTACTTTCAGACTCTACAAAGAAATATAAAATTGTACTTTTCCCTCTTCCAGCAGAGCTCTAGCAGTGCTGTGTTACCTGCTTGTGGCATATAGAAATAAGTGCACCTTTTGATATGTCTCTTTTATCAGTCACTTCTTGTACGTTTTTTCCCTGTGGGCAACTAAATGACTCTGGAGGGAGGAGGAGGAGGAGGAAGATTAACGAAACGAGTGTTTATCCATCTTAATTAGTGCTCTGTTGACACAAATTATTTTGAGTATTTACTGCACAGTAGTTACTGCTCATGTAAATCTTTTTTTTTGTTTTCCCTTGAATTAACATGTTTATTTCTTGCACTAAGTTATTGCTGCAACTTAGCACAGCTGGCTACTGATTTTCCTGTGCACCCAGACACTTAGTGACTTTTTTTGGCCAGTGACTTGCCTTCCATTTGTTTGCAGGATTCCCATAGGCAATACTTACAGTACAGACTGTAGCAGTTAGATGCAGGGGAGCTGAGTTCTGGAAAGAAAGTGGGGTCACCTGGTTTTGGAGCATCACCAATGAAGGTTTGGAGCTGCAATGCAGCCCTTGATCATATGAACGCAGAGTGACTGAACCAGGGTGGCTGGAAGGAGGCTTCAAAGAAAGAAGGTGAGAGGACACATCTGCAGAACTGAATGAGGACCCATTTTGTGTCAGGGCCTCAACCCTGTATGTGTTATCAGAGGCAGAAATGATGGGCAGAAGGGCCTGAATGCTGAGCAAAGGCACTCCTTGTTTTCCTTGGGTTTTTTTGGGAGATTGGAGTAGCCTGGTTCATTAATCCTCTGATGCACGTGAGAAGTTGTGTAGCGAAAGCTCAGCTATTCTGCAGCCTGGAGAGGAAGTGAAATATCTCTTGGGGTTTGAGGGGATTTGTGGATTTGTTTGGATCTTGCACTGTGTTAAAAACCACACCAGCTCTTCTAGACCACAACTTTCTGGAATAGCTGCTCAGAATTGCTGAGGAGTTTAGTAGGGGACTGACAGTATGCTTCTTCAAGAGCAGTAGGCATTAAGTTACGGTATGATGTCCAAAGCTGAGCTTGGGTCTGCTGATAAATATCTCTCCTTAGAAGCTAGAGATTGTGTTTAGTGTAAAATTCTCTGTAAAAGCCCTTTTGTCGCATTGTGGTGCTGTACAGTTGTGCACTAAAGAAAATAGAAATTTATAACAGGGTGAGATGTTAAGATGTGAAGAGGTAATTTTCTCCACATACTTAGAGAAAAAGGTGTCTGTGTAGCTTCATCCTGGGTTTACGTAGTTCTGGTCACCAGTGGCTGGTTTAATCTTAGGGCTTTATTTTTCTAAATATAAAGTGAAAATAACACATGGCCATAGAGGTGGAAGGTTGCCATCACTAATGCTTTACAGAGTGCCTTGAAATCCTTGTGTGGAGGATACTATAATAGATGGCTTTGTAGTATTGCACTAACAACTTCCGACAACAATCCCTGCCTGTCCTGTTTTCTCCCATCTCCTCACTCTCTGCCTTGGGTTTTGAAAGAACTGTGGCAGGAGCATTTCAATTTTGAACAGAACTTTTCAAATCTAGTGTGAAAAAACGCCTGCCTCCGCGGTTTACTGACTCCTTGGGTAATGTCCCTTTAAAGCAGCAGCTGCTGCCAAGGTCTGGACGCCCTGGTCACTAAATCATTTAGAGCTGTGCTGTAGCTGAGGGCTTCCAGCTTCGCCTTTTGTTACACAGTGGGACCTGGAAGAACGCCAGGGCTGCAGACGCCCATTGTGCAGGAAAGCCGCACATCTGCAGTGGAAGGCGAAAACTGGATGTCAGCTGCCTGAGCAAAACTTCTCAAAAGTGGTGTCGTAAGGCCCTGAAAAGGGGGCTGGCAGGTTGGGGGTTTTTTTGATGCAGCCAGGCTGTTCCAGTGTGTTTTGAATCCTGATCTGCTTCTGTGTTTTTAAGCTCTACCTTTCATTTTGGTGGAGGGGATGATGGTGGTAAGAGAAGCGTGGCCAGAATCTTTATAACTGTAATAGACTGCAACAAAAGGTCTATTCACTTCTTGATGAACCAGGGATTTACATGAGTTAGTCCCCACTCTGTACCAGAGGGGAAGACTGCCAGATGAATGGAGAAAATTCCTCTATTCTGTGCACCCCTCCTGTCACCCACACACACACCCCCCGAGTCAATCCATGATGTCTGGTGGGGCTGTTTAGTAATTGGGAATTGGCAAACTCTGTGCTTGGGATATGAGGGAATGAAGTGTTTCTGCTCATTGCTTTCTTGATCAGATGGAGCAGCAGGAGCTCTTTTATTTATTTTAGCTTTCTATTAATTTTAATTTTCAGTCTAAATGTATGCAAACACAAATTAAGTAGGGATGGGTTTACATCACAGCTAACATACTTGTTAAATGAGATTTGTGTATAATGTATATATATATATAGTACAGAAACAGCATGCTTGTCTCATTAGCACAGTCACAATTGCTCAGAGTCTGAATATTTATGTTGTAGCAATGTCCACAAGATTTTCATTAAAGGCCATGCTGCTGGGTGCTGTATGAACATGTGCAGCCTGTCTCATAGGACAGTGTTTGCAGTGGTAAAGCAGTGCATGAGAGCAGGGTGGAGTAAGCAAAAGTGAATGAGTTTCAGAGGTTACTCAAAAGTTCCAAACAGAGCTGGTTTTCCTTGAGTCAACAGAATAACTATTTCTTGCAATGTATTTCTTTACCCATCCCACTTCCTAGTACTTCCTCAAAGACTCTTCCTGAAAGATCCTGAGATCAGATGTAATCCACTGAGTCAGTCTTCTCTGTGTAGCGTGTGGGCTGAACCCGTGCTCTGCATTTCACGGGAAGGATTGGGCTTCCACTGGCCACCATGTGTCCAAAGCATGGTTATGGTAGAGGCTGAGCTGCTTGTGGATTTCTGTGCCTTGAGCTGAAGCTACTGATGCAAAATACATTGTGAAGAGTGTGGAAGCCAAATTTGGTATATTGCAGTTTTTCTGGGAGCTTGTGTTGACTGGGGAGGATTGTTCAAAATAGCAATGTATCTGTGTATGTGGTGTAATACAGAGGAAAACACCAACTCCCGTGGCATCCAGCACCTTCCTGTCAACTAGTGCTGAAGAGGTCTGACCCATGACGTGTGCTGCCGTCCTTTTGTACTTGCAGAAGTCTGGTGGGGGAGGATAGGAAGGAGAAGTGCAGCTTTCCTTTAAAAACAAAGTGGAGGACAGGAAGGAACAGCTGGTCTGTAAGCAGCCTTCTACTGATGCAAATACATTTTCCATTAAGACACAATTGGGAACCATGTACCCACACTAAGGGAAGAGCCAATGCTGCAGTGTTGATGCTTTGGGGCTGGAAAAGTGACTTTATCCTGTTTCCATAGCACTCTGCTTTGGGAGCTCCTTCATTCAGGCTTCTGCATGCTGCCAAAATACAAATGTATTTCTAGGGACATGGGAAAGACTCAAGTTCTTCATTCCTACCAAAAGCAGGTTATCTGAACCATCTCCTTGGACAGGCATAGAAAGAACTACATTTTGGGTTCTTTTAACATTTAAGCGTGACCCACCCTGTACTACAGTTCACGAAGTCAAAGCTGTGAATCCCCACTCCCCTGAGGCTTTCTACTAGCTGTCTTCATCTCTGGGATAATATGCCAAGAAAACTCCCTGGATTTATGAAACTACAGCCTGACTGAATTACACTAGCAGTATATTTGGAAACGCAATTGGTCTCTTGAAACCAAAAATAACAGTGTGCTATCTTTCATACGGGGATCATACTGCTGATACAGCTAATGATTGGAGGAGATTGGGAAAGAGGTATAGCAAATCCTAAAACAAAAACTGAATTGAGGTAATAATTCAGGAGGAACCTTTGGTAAGTCCAGGCACATCATGTTTTCTTGATTAGAGGTCACTCAGCTTTCGTACTTTTCTTGCTACAGTCAGTTAATTCCATACAGCCTGCATGTTAGCATCCTGTGTCCAGTCTAACCAAAATAAAGCTTTATTTTTCAAGGGATTATATTTTATAGCAGTCTGACAGTCTACTTTAATAGTTACAGCTGTAGCTGAATTTTGGAAGATGGGTTATTCGTCTTCCCTTCTTTATACCTTGCCTCAGCATAGCTCACCTGCAGTACAGATGAATATAGCTGTGCTGGGCATTGACAGAGACACTGCAGAGACACCAGGAAATCCAGCACAACAGGCTGATTGTTTGGGCTTCAATTTGTATGATGGTATTTTGGTTGCAGACATGCTGCTGTGGTGTCTGCTAGGGGAATGGGAAAAAAGAGGGCAAAATTTGGTTTAGTATAGTCTACAGTGGGGTTTGCTTTCTGAAAAAGCCAGCCAAGTTTTGATCTTGAGGATCATCCTGCTACTAGCAAAGCTTAAATGGATCTTAATAGGCAGAGTTTGAAATGGGAGCCCCCATGAATTACTGATGTGTTCATCTTTATAATTGCTGGCCATGGGAGGGGGTGCAGGACGTGCGTGTTGGTGGTAAATGATGTGCTGGTCCATGGCTGATACGGGCAGCCAGGAGCGTCTTTAGCTTATGCAAATGACCAAGGCATTATTAGCGAGGCACTGTTCAATTTTTAATGTAGTACATGGCAGCATAGTGATATTACTGCCATTATTTAATTAGAAAGTTGTCTGGGTAACCATTGCAATCCTACTTTGAATTTTTGCATGTTAATAACTACTTTATACAGCGTTGGGAGTGCCCGGTTTTAATAACATCACATGTGTAAATACTGTTGTCTTCAGATTGTGAAGACCTTTTAGCAATACTGAGGGGAGTGGAGCAGTCTGTATACAAATGTTTAAACTTCCTTCTGACCTTGTAAATCCTGTTTTCTCCCCAAGTGCAAATCTGGTGCAATGCAAACAGCAGTGCTTCAAAAATAACCCTAATTAGCAATTAGCTGCAATAAATCAAGCTTGGATGGTGTGCTCAGTGCTGTTGAATTTGATACTGTATTATGGCACAAGTTGTGTAATAGACATTTAACTGTTTTAGCTTGTAGTGCTGCTTTTCTCACATTAAGTAAAATATCTAAGTGTCATGAGTTTCAGCAGCAATTTAGCTGAGCATATATCCGTTTCTCATCTAGTGGAGACATGCTTTCTGCATAAAGAGAACAGATAATCTTAGCTGTGTGCTTCTGAGGTACCCATGTCTTTATTCAGTATTAATAAATACAAAAATTCAGCCATTCTGGTTTCCTGACATCAAGATTAAATATAATGATTTCTGATACCAACCAGAAAAAGCGAGTGTCATTAGAGGGATCTGGGGGCTAATTGGGCTTGTAAAAAGGCAAATGGTATTTTGATGATGTTCTAACCAGAATGATGAGAAGTGCATTTTTATGGCCTCGGATACATGAGTTTTCTAAGGTCCTTTAGAAGTAACTGGAAAGCTGTTCAGCATTTGATAGTGTCCTATGCTGTTTGTAAGGATTGGAGATGAAATTATTTTCTGAAAATAATCTATGTTTTGGAAGTAAACTGTTAGTGATTCTGGGTCTGCTGGTGGTCTCAGATGTGGAAAGAACAGCAGTCACCACAGCAACAGTAAAATGCATCCACTGCATGAGATTTACAAAGAACTTTTAAATTTAACATCTTTATAAATGGCTTTTAATTTAAAATGCAGGTTCAATGCACCTCTTTGTACAGCTGTAGGGCTCTGGCTGTGTGCTATAGCAGTGTGTGGGGTCTGTGAGGAACAGACTCCTGTCCCCTGAGCCCCTTCGGTAGGGAGTTGCCCTAAAGCTGTCGGCTTCAAGAGGGCGGCTGTAAGTCAGTGTGCAATGGTGCTGTGGAAGCCCAGTGACTAATGGCTACTGCACCAGCAGATTTCATTCCTGTGACAGTAATTTAGGGGTGGAGTTCTTTGCTTTCAGTGGGGTTTTTTGTTTTGTTTCTTCTGGCTAGTTCGGGCATTTACTGCACAAGCGAGTTCTCATTTACTCACTTTGAATAGTCTTTGAAACTTTGTATCACTGTTAAAGCAATGTTTTGATAATGAAATTTGGATTTTTGGCGAGTATGCCAAAGGTTTTGTCAAATTAAAATGTCAGTATATTATCTAAAAAGTATATACTGGTGAATCAGTGTCTTTAAAAGCAGTGATATTAATAGAACTTTATATATTTTACATGCATCGTTTTTTACATAATGTTTCTGTTTTGTTCAGCACTTCCGTAAGCTACATAAGTATTATTATTGGGCACCTGGGCCTGGTGCTGAGACCAGAACCCTTTTTAATTGATTCCCAGCCTCACACCTCAGTTAAGATTACACTGACTAGATTTATCTTTATTTAAAGTTGCCACAATGTGAGCACTGTGGCCTGGTGGTACATTCAGGGCTTCTAAAATGGCCGTGATCCATCTTCTGACTTGGTCAGACAGTGTGCTGTCTCTTGTTTAAAAAAGTCAATATGATATTGTTGTGCAGGAAAAGATGACGTTAGTGTCTTGTACACCTCAGTTTCCTTGAAAGAGAATGTAATTATTGGTACTGATTAGGACAGCGAATCCCTAATTTATCACTTGCTGTGTTCTCAGTGTAGTTTACTTAATTCCTTTCTTTCTTGTTTTAATCTGTGCCTTACAGAATAGTAATGCTGTTCTTACAGGTCATTCATCAGTTTACGGATGGATTGTGCGTTGCCAAAGTTGTATTGAGGCAAGAATTGTATGTTGTGTAATGAAGGGGCAGAGAAAAGTGGGTGACCTGAGGTCTAATTTTGCTTGTAGTTGCAAGAACTCTTTGTGACTGTTATAGTGAGTAAGGAGAAGCATTGTGTGTCGCATGATCAAGTAGCGAAATTGACAGTTTGTTTTTGTGACTTAATGAGCTTTGGGGAGTAGGAAAAAATCAAGATGCACTTGCAAGGAAGTCCAATAAAACCTCTAATTCCAGCTGTACAGGTGGGAAGGTTCTTCTATGGGGCAAAATCCATGAATTGGAAAACCAGGAGAGTTTAGGGGTGATTTAATCCTTTGTGCAGAGAGAGCATGCGTAGCTTTTAATTTGAAGTAAGTGCTTCCTCTGGGACTGTTTTTAAATCCTTTGTTCTTATCATTCCTTACTGTTTCTGCTGAGCTTTCCTGTATGTCATCACTCTGCCAAGGCTCATTGTAACTTTAAGGGCAGGCAGCTGCTTTTAGGACAAGCTGCTGTTGTGCTGCTCCAGGAGGTGTGAGTGGCACTGACTCCACAGTGCTGCCTGCTTGGCAGGGCACCAGGGCTTGCCTATGGAGTTTCCTACCCTTTCTTGTACTCTTCCGTATGTTATAAGGTAGGTTTGACTGAATTCATCAGTTAAATTATATTCTCTGCAATAACTGAGTTGTAGGATTTACACTAAACAAAGGGAAGTGTCATCTTTCTCTGCCTGTTTTAGGTGCTTTGAATTTGTATGCAAAGACTTTCTCAGTTTGTTTTGGAGACAGGTAGTTTCATTTTGAACACGGCTTTAAAGGATGCTGGCTCTTACTCAAATAATAAATGAAATCCTGTAACAGCTCCAAGCTTAACCTGGAATTTGTGTTGTCTTCTCCATAAGCTTACTCTACTCATAAGTGAGTATATGTCATGTAGTAGCAAAGATGCTGATAGTGTTGTCAGCACCAGCTGTCCCTCTTTGCAGCCGTTTCTTGTACTGAATTATTTACTACTGGGACTTACGCTATGTATATGGTGTAAAAGTTTTATCACAGCAATTGTACATGTAAACTAGTACTGGGTAAGGAGATGGTCTCTAAAGTGTTAGAAGAATGCTAAAGGGAAGGACTCTTATTTAATTGGTTTTATCTGTGGCTCCAGATTTATTCATTCTTCTCTTTGTCTGTAGTTTAACAAATAATCATTCTCCATAATTTGACACTTTATATGGCTGAGTAAGGATGTTCTAATTATGGAATCCCTGAACTGCAAGGTATAGTTTCACAAAACGTTTGGGTCTTTTATTAAGGGTAGGCACATTTCCATGGGATCTTTTCTTCAACTGAATGTAAAAGTTCCAAGTGCTGGAAAACTTCAGATTCATAATGTGATTCTTATTGTTCAGACAGTGAAACAGGAATGAGTAATGAAGAGAAGAATGAAAGGATTGAAGGGCAGCTGTTAGCCAAAAATCTTAGGTTAGTGGTTTCAGTGCAGCCAGGAAGGATCACACTACTTAAACTTTAGCTGAACTGGAAGGGAGGAGGGCACCTGACTCATAAAATTACTGTGTGATACATTGAAACGTAAGTAGGAGGTTTAAGTAGTTTAATGTACCTGTGACTCGCATCTGTTTTTGGTGAGTCTTTTCTGGCTATCTTTCTTTAATTCAAGGAAGCGTTAAAGTGCATCCATTATGTGGCTGTTGTAATAGTTCAGTACTTGTCCAAAGTGAAAGTCAGCAGATGATATTTTAAAAATAAAAATAAAATCCAATTTATGAAAGGCTTAAACCATAGTGACTGCAGCCCTGTCCGGGAGTGACACTGAAAAAGTCACCATGACTCTTGAGTGGAGGATCTGAAGTGCTTTTGTTACAGGTTTAGGCCCCCTTCTTCACTGATGCCTTTCTGGGTAAAGACTTCCTCTTGTCTGTCTTACTGTGCTCCATTAGAGTTGCCTCCCTTACTTTTGTAAAGATTATTTTCGGTAATCATGTTGTTTGAATGTTCATTTAAGTGACAATCTTGTCTTTCCACTGAGCAAGACTGAGAGTGCTTGAAGAAAACACTGATGTGCTAGAAAAGCTGAAGGTGCCTGATGTGTTAGGTCATTTTTAAGGAATTTGAAAATATTAGCAGAAGCACAAACCAGCAGTGTTAAATGCTTTGCCAAAGCCAGCACTTATAAGTTGCCAGCTATTCCCTGCTAGTGTAAGGGAGAAATGCCTGCTCCTCAGTCCTCTTCAAAAAGACTGGTGTAAGGGCTGTGTTATCTGGTATTATCAAAGATAACATTGCAGAGCTTAATATTCTTCTACAGATTATGTGCCCCTATTTTTGTTGTGGTGTAACTAACATCTTGCATCTGTTAAGACCTGGAATTGTTATGGGATGCTGGACAAATTCCTAACCATGTAATTTAATGCTGTTTTGTTTGACAAACAAAGGTATGTAGCTCGCAGATGCCACGGTGCAAGTGGCAAGTGATAAATCACAGGTGTGGTGCTTATCTGGGGACTGCTGAATTGTTTCTGTAATCCCCAGAGTATGGTGGTGGTGGAAAGCAGACTTCCAGATCTGCTTGTGGGGGACTGCTGGATTTGGTGGAGGCAAGAGGGAAACAACAGAGGGAAAACCTTAGCACTGTTCCTGTGTGTGTGTACAAGGGCTGGAAAGCCAGTTGCATCTTTGCACCTTTACTGGAGTTAGACTTTTTTGGTATGTGGCATAATACCACTCTTAGTTTAGCTGACTGGATAAATTTGGAAGAATTGCACTGCCTTTAATTTTAGGGAGGGATGAAGGAGATTTGTCTATTGAGCCATGCTAAATAGACAAAAGAAATACAGCTGCTGTCGGTACTTGGGACAAGGTGAGGGCAGGGGTGTACATGTGCATAATACACATGCACAAATGCAGGGCTTTTTCTAAGTATGTTTGCCAGGGTGATCTTTTAAAAAGAAGTGTGTGAAGATTTATTTATTCAGGCAGAGGTACTCAGAGATGGATGTCACATCCTCCTCGAGTCAATAAAAAAATAGCAGATCATGGGTAATAAATATTCCAGGAGAGTTCAGAGGGGGAGATGCGTGATCTGATCCAGAGGTGGAGACTGTCCTTTAGTTATCAAACATGATGTAGAGAACACTTTGTGCAATGAAGTTGTCCAGCTTGGGTTTGGTGTTGTTTCTGTTTAAAATTCTGTGGAAGAGTGTTCTAAGGAAGGGTCTGTTACTACCTTGCTTGTTAATGGGAATTGTGCTTCACTACCAGTGGGTAGAATTTGGCTCTTTGGAGACCTCCTATTAAACGCTTTAGGGAATAGGTCGTACATGATGTGTTCATTTCCTTAGTATAATTCCCTATCACCAATGCCATTAAATGCACCATTACCAGCCATCTTACGTAAATGATTTTTCCAGTCTTTTCTCTTAGTTCAAAATACGCTTTTGGAGGGCTCTTGATGAGTTGAACTCAATTTGCTCAAAGGTTAGCATGTTAAATTGGTATTTGGTTTTCATTAACCTGTGGAGTAATATCTTGTCATTAGGAAAGGCCTTTTGCAGGGTCTCTGTCATCATTCATTTCTTGTAGCTAGGTGCTTTGCTTTTTCTTCTTTTCCATCCAAACAAGGATGGTGCCTTAAAAAAATATCTTGTCCTTTGTATCACATAAGAAAAAGCTCCATGGCAGCCTGTTAACCCAAAAGTGTGCTGTGCAGTGAGCTTAGTTTTTAGCAAGAGTATCTGTTTCATTCTGGAATTTTTTTTAGTTAGGATTTAATTTGCTTTTGGCGAGGTGTTATCATAGTTACAATTCCTTAAGAGTATTTATTGCTTTGCTGACCGAGGCACAGTTGAATGATCAAAAATACCACTATAAAGAAAGAAATCTGCAGGAACTGGTCATTTTTCCTGCAGTGGCAGACTTTCCAGAAACACAGACTGGAAAATCCGAAATATACTGCTAAGAAAGGAATAAATAAGACAGCTTATAAATACAGACTGTATCTGCAATGTAAAGGCACAGTTCTAAATGTAGAGTTGCAGTAGACTTCTGAATAATGCTTGGACTATCTATTACCCTGCAATTGCTACCTATCAAAACTGCATTGTATTAATATGACTGATCATCTGAGGTGGCGCAGGCATCTCCTGCTCCTGTCCTGCCCAATGCCTCATTGTGAAGTACAGTCATGTTTCTTCCTCCTGATGCATCTCTTCTCCCTCAGATCAGATTGATAAAAGCAACGTATTTGAACATAAAATTAATGGAGCAATAAAACAAGAGAAATTGTATTCTACTAAATCATCTCTGTTTGCTTTGCTGAAAAAAACCAGTATGTTACTCTAGCGATAAAGAAAAGCAGCACAAGGTGAGCTTTGAATCAAGTGAGTTTCTTAGATACTTTCCATCTCAAAAAAGGGAAGCGTTCACTGAAACCCTTGCTGTAAGAAAGCAAAACCAACAAGTTAATTTTGGTGCCCAGCACTGACAGTAGGATACGGAGTGAGACTTTTTCCAGTAAAAAAAGGAAAAATTTTTGCAAAGGAAAGATGGCAAATTCCTGTCTTCATGGAAAATGTGAATAATAGCATTTTTTTCTTGGAGGCTGGAAATTCAGCCTACTCATCATTTATTAATGTTATCAACTCACCAGTTCTGGCTGCAGAAACTGTCACGAGTTTTGCATAGTGGAAGTATAGAATATTTAAAGTGTCTTTTATTATTACTGTTTTAAAAATGAAGACTGCTTCTAGAAAGATGTGTGGCAGTGGGCAGCTTCCGTCTCCCCAGCCCCCTTTGCAGTACGTGCCGCTAGAGTTGCAGCAGGAGTTATATTTTTGACGAAATACTGCTGGTTGGTGTCATCTCTTAATGACAACTGGTGACCAGACCGATGCTGGGAGTGACTGTGTGGCCATTCTCTGAGGTCTATTAGCTGTGAGACTGTGCTTCCCTTACAGAATTGCTCTGATTTGCCCAATGTCTTCAGATAACTGTTCTTCTGATCTGCCTGCAAAGACATTAACTGAATGTAATTGTCTGTATTAAGGTAGAGGGAGGGAATAAGGATTTTTTTCAGGGCTGCTTCTTAAGAAGAAACATCAGCCGACCTCTGACTGAGGCTTATTCCACTGTCCTCACCATTGCTTAGCAGACTTAAGGTAAGGCAGACCCAGGCTTGTCCTGGAGGTGCACAGTGAGAGGAAGTGAGGCCCATGCACTTCCAGTTTTAATCAGGTTAAGCAGCAGTTTGAATGCTGTGGGAGTCCAAATTTTCTGTGCAAAGCTTTGCTGTATTAAAAATGACAGAAACAATAGAAAAACTGTAAGAACCAAAACTCTTTCTTACCTTACAGAAAACCAAGAACAGAAATAACCCAATTTATTGCGTGTCATTAAATAGGGATTTAGAAATCCCCTTCATGATTTATTTATTTTTTTTTTTTGTTCATTTACCAAGTTTATTGTTGGTTGGTTGGGTTTTTTTTATGTTAAATGACACAAGTTTATTATTAAACTTCAGTAACATCAAAAGAAAGAAAATAGAACCTGATTAAAATATGAATTTCCTGGGGAATGGCACTTCACCAAAAGAATTGACTTTTGTATTTTGAGGCATCCCTGTATTAGAAGCACACGTTAGTGCAGTTGAAGGCATTTCTTCTTTCCTTTTACTTTCTAATCTCATCTTTAATTGTTTGTTCTGCATTTGCTCTTTCACCCCTAAGGAGGGTTTCACTTTTTACAAGCTAGTCCTGGCATCGACAGAGAGAGACAAATTTGTCTTCTGTGTTGCAGCAGCCTTGTGTTGTTGGCTTCATTTGACAGTTTTCGCCTTTCTGCTTAGGCTGGGTAAGCAGCTTGTTCCCAAAACACCAGCAGAAAAATCAAAGATGATAAGGATGCTCTCCTCCCTCCTGCCTCCAAACATGTGCTAATAAAGAACTTGGCAAATGTCTTCAAAAGCTGACTGTTCCTCTCTGGAATGAGCCCTAAATGAAGCTCTGAGTTTCCTCAGCCTTAATCAGTTTGAAGTGAGATGTCATGAAGTAATCAGGCTTGGCTTAGAAGAATTGCCTGGGATTGTTGCAGGCCAAATTGTTAAGAGCAAAGAGTGGAGCAATAGCTTATTGAATCTAATAACCAAGCTCACCTTTGATACGTCTACATTCCAGATTAAAGAGTTCTTCAAACAGCTTTCTTGCATGCTTCTCAGCAGCACTGTGTGGCAGAGTATATTCCTTTAGAGTTTGCTTAGGGATGTAAATATGTGCTTTTGGGGAATGAAGTATTTTTCTATGTTGTGTGGCTGTGTCCCCTGGGTGGGAGGGCTGGTCGCAGAGGCCCAGATGTCTGCATCGTCCTAGCTGTCTGGCAAAGCACTATCAGGACCAGGTCCTTGAGCGGGCTCCTGGCTTCTCCAGTAACCCAAACAGCAGTGCCTGAATTGGAGTCACAAATGGGGGAAATGTCATGTGGAAAATAACTCGCAGAGCAGACACTATGCATCAGTTTTTCCTATTGCTCCAAATTCACTGGGTCTTTGGGGATGTGTTTTGTTATTTTGTTTGTTTTTAACATTGCCTTTGAGAACACAGGGCTTCCTCTGGCTGGGGACTGAAGCCAGGTCAACTTAACAAAAATCAATTGCTAAGTATTAGGCCTAATTATTTTAATATGTGGTTTAGATAAATCTGACTGGCTGGTGGAGCATGCAAAGCAACCTTGGTTAGCAATGTAAATGGGACCTTTATTAGTGGGCTGGGTTCTGCTGCCTCCCCACCAAGCTCGCAGGTGCTGGAGCCCTTTAGAGAGCACTCAGCAGTTAATGGTGTCTCTAGGTGGGGTGTGGGTGTTCTGCTTTCACCCTAAACCAATGGGAAATGGGAAAAACTTCTGGGAGAGTGTAAGAGGGAGTGGGACATGCAGATGCTGACAGCAAGTGGAGAATGCAGGCTGTAGGCTAGAGTTGCACTGTATAAATAAGACTGTATGTATCTTCAGAACTTCAATAGGAATTGCATAGACTAAAAGGTTTGTGCCCTTGCTCTTTAGCTTTACTTGAAGGAAAGTATACCAGCTTTTGTGTGCTTTTATTGGTTTTATTCTCCTTTAAACCACTTTTGGAAAGGGAGAATCAAAAACTGACTTGAGAGCAGCCAGGAGAATGAAGCAAAACAGTTGCAGGCTTAAGCTTTCAGCAGG